>NC_061825.1:43180786-43183286 GCF_019202785.1 Penaeus chinensis | reverse complement strand
ATATATATATATTATATGTATATTATATATATACATATATATACATATACATATATACATAAATATATTCTATAATACATATACATAAACTATATATATATATATATATGTATATATATATGTATATATATATCATATATATACCATATATGTAATATATATATATATAAATATATACATATAATTATATATATATGCTGAATAAACCTTATGCCAGTGTTACGCAGTGGTATCTGTCACCCCACAGCCACTGACGATCAGAATCGTTCTTCGAAGGCCATATATATATATATATATATATATATATATATATATATATATATATATATATGTATATATATATATATATATTTATTTATTTAAATATATATATATGTGTGTGTGTGTGTGTGTGTGTGTGTGTGTGTGTGTGTGTGTGTGTGTGTGTGTGTGTGTGTGTGTGTGTGTGTGTGTGTGTGTGTGTTTATTTGTACCATATTTATACATACATATATATACCATATATATATATATATATATATATATATATATATATATATATATATTTATATATATGTATGTATATATGTATATATATGAGATATATGTATATGTATATATATATACATATATGCCATACATATATATACCGTATGTATATACACCATGTATATATATATACATATATATACACATATATATACCATATATATACCATATATATATATATATATATATATATATATATATATATATATACACCATATATAAATATATATATACACCATATATATATATATACCATATATATATGCATATATATATAGATATTTATATATATATGTTCGTGCGTGCGTTCGTGCGTGCGTGTGTTATTATTATTATTCATAATAATAATGACAACATAACAATAATAAGTATTATAACAATAATAATAATAATATCATTATTATTATTATTATTATTATTATTATTATTATTATTGTTAAAAATAATAATGACAATTACAATAAGAATAACTACAATTTAACAATAACAATAACAACAAAAACAACAACAATAATAATCCTAGTTCTGATTTGCTTCTCTGTAGGGCACTATAAGCAAATAAACAAACTGCCCCTGCAGCGCCAATGAAGTATATTGCAGCCAACACAACTTTAACCTTGCTCTGTAGCCAAGGAGAAAGAGGGTGGAAAGGGGAGCTATGAAGGATGGAGGGAGTAAGAAAGGAAACAAAGGAATATAGGACGGATGGAAAATTAGGAAGAACGGAAAGAACGAGGGAAAAGAACGAAGGAAAAGATGAGACGGAAGAAAGACAGGGAGTGGGGCTGAGAAAACACGAAGGATTAGACGATGAGGATTGACCACAATCATTGAATACGATACTAATTTCCAATACACGTTCACTAAGTCACATTTCACTCTCAAATCCAAAACTACGGAGAATAACATGACATGCGTTCTATTCGACCAAGAGTTGGCTGTGCTGTGGACACACGAGGCTTGATTGGACTACCGTGCTCGACCACAGAAAAAAAAACATCCCGTCTGAGGGGTGGGGGAGAGACGCGAAGCTTGATAGATATGTAAACAGGAAAAAATAATAATTTGGGACCTTTATTTCCTGACAATATACAGTGTGTATATATGTATATATGTATGTATGTATGTATACATGTGTGTGTGTGTGTGTGTGTGTGTGTGTGTGTGTGTGTGTGTGTGTGTGTGTGTGTGGGTGTGTGGTGGGTGTGTGGGTGTGTGGGTGGGTGGGTGGGTGGGTGGGTTTTTTGGTGCGTGCGTGCGTGTGTGCGGGGAGAGAGAGAGAGAGAGAGAGAGAGAGAGAGAGAGAGAGAGAGAGAGAGAGAGAGAGAGAGAGAGAGAGAGAGAGAGAGAGGGAGGGAGGGAGGGAGAGACGGGAGAGAAATAACCAGAGGTGGGACAAAGAGAGGGAAAAAGGGGAGGGAGCAACACCTGTGAAAATGGTCTAAAGGTCGCCAAAACAGGTGTCATTTTTTTACCTGAACAAATCTTCTCCGTACGGAATGAACGTGACGACCACAGTAGGCAAAGCTGCTACCTAAGCAAACCTGAAATCCTTTCCCCCTTCTCTTCCACTGAGAAATGGCCTCCCAAGTGGACAATTCACATCACAAGGATGAGAAAAGTGCTTGTCTGGCAGATAATTGCGGCCACATCCTCCCAGCCGCCCATTGCAAGGGGCCTTCATCTTCTCATGCACACCGCTTTGGTCCCCTCTTCCAGCCATATCGGTCCCTGGGCTGGTAAGGCAAATATAAGGGTCGTCTCCTCATTAAAAACAATCTCTGATACCAAAATTACCCTACAATTTGTTAAAGTGTCAAGAAAAGACGATTCCAGACGATCTTGTCGATGCCCCATTCTATTGCCACGCTGCATTATTTCTGAAGGAATTATAGATAACTTGTAAGATAACTTCTCTTTCAGCCACAGGAAGTGATAGGGCATTCTTTCCCCTCAATAAGCTTTGAGATAT
>NC_061825.1:43153286-43163286 GCF_019202785.1 Penaeus chinensis | reverse complement strand
AGCATAGGAAGCTCAGTAATTTCTATTGGTAAATAAAAATCATTAAATTAATTACTGAAGCCATAAAACCATCCCAGTGATATACATTGAGTCGTGCCCTATTTTGCCATTCGTAAATACATAATACACTAGGAAATAAAAATTGATATTCATTTCCATAACATTTATCAACATTTCTTATCAGGCACTATCAACAACTTTACATTAAGAGCATTCCAAAGAACACAGTTTACAGTGAATGATAAAGAACTGTGACTTGCTTGTCAATTCTTGGACAAGGAAAACTATAAAACTGTAGCATTACAGGATTTAGTTCCATGAATTAAATTAAGTCTTTGTAATAAGGCAGAACATTTCTAAACCTTAAATAAACATTGACCAGTCAATTTAATGAAGACTAGAATAAGCTACCTTAAATGATAGGACAATTCAATTTTTTTTCTTCATGGATTATTAAGGTTTTGGATAAAAATATTTATATATTCACACTGAAAGCACAATGGCTGTTTCTTAAGTTAAGGAAAGACAATAAGCATTTTTCTATATAATCATAATGAGAAGGGAAGCTACACCTGCCTGCAGAATCTGTGGGCTATAATTGTTTATACATCTACTACATAATCAAAAATTATAAACAATTTATAAATCATAAAGCTTGAAATTAAATGTTATCAACATGCAGTTCTGTAAGTCTAACCATAAAATATTTATCTTCCACACTACTGGCAGCATAATTCATTATCCATGAAAATCTGGAATATTCTTTAACATCACACACACTCACCTGGGCTTAGTCCTGTGAGATATATATATCACTGTTTCTGATTTACATCAGAAGATATAACATTTCAACATAACAAAGCTATACACTGGATGATTCCCTTTGAGGGTTATATCATACTACAACAACTGCCACTGTGTGCAGCTCACTGGGTATCAGCTGCTTGAGTCTTGTGATGGGGAGGAGGAGGGTGAGTAGGCTCCTGCCCAAGGGATCCTTGACTGCTGCCCCGACTGCTTGACCTGCTGTGGTTAGCAACACTTGCCAACTTGGAATGCCTAGGGGTAGCTGTGCTCTTCGTGCGGGATGGCATTGTGGATGTCAAATCAGTGTGCTTCAGAAATGGTTGCTGCTGTTCAATTGTATCCATGTGAATGGGCAGTGAGTGTGACAAACTTTCATCTAAATGACTCTCACACTTCATACTCCCATCTTTCTCAGTGCATCCCATGATGCGATCATCATACAGTGAAAGACGTGGGTTCATTGGTCGTCGAGGTGTCTTCACTCTATGCTTTGCTTTCCGTAAGGGTGGAGATTCTTCATCGTCTGCTGCTGGAGCATTTTCACTTGCTGTTGTGTTTTGTGTCTTTGGATCTGGGTCCTGATTTACCTTATGTTTTAGGGTTTTATTCAAAAGGCTCTGATTTGGCCTCTCAGGAAGAGACAGTGTTGTTGGTCTCTTTAGTTTCTCACAAGAATTATCACTATCTACAAAGCTAACACTGTTCTCACTAGATTTATTTAATCCACTATCGTTTGATCCTTGCCTTGATCTTATGATAGGTGCAAATCCATTCTGTAAATGTAGTTTTGCTATGCCAATTTCTGTCTCTGCAATATAATTGGGCAATGATGACTGTTGTGTGTTTAATGTATGATTGGGAGAGATCACAGTATGGGGTCCACCATTGGTAAGTAGCACCTCTGTCTGCATTGGCATGTGTGCTGTATTGACTGCTATGGACTGCGTTGCAGTAACTGGAGTTGGTGGTTCTGACAGACTACTACTTGTGGGTGTGATTAAAATCTCTTGTCTCTCCTCATCCTCACTATTGTGGTGACGACGGCGAGGAATGAGAGACTTAAGGCGATCTTCCCAAGTGGTGCGCCACCGTCTCCATGAACTTCCCTTTCCACTGCTCTGTGTATTTATGTGATTCTCTTCCTCTCGAACAGCTGTATTCTGTCTTTTTGGCTGGTTGTCAATGGAACGAACTTCATTCTGTAAGTGTGGTATCCGTGGTACTAAGGTTGGTGGGGGGAAGGATGGCCTTGGCTGTGGTACAACAGTAGCTGTGTTGGGATGTCCATTTAGGAGTGGCATTAATTGCTCATGGGATTCTAAAGCATGTTGAACATCTAAAGCATCTAATAAATTCACAGAATTAATTGTATTGATAGAGTTAATATCATTTGATTTTAAATGATCAATAAGTGTGTTGCCTGAAACACTGAGTTCCTGGGGAACTTCTCTTATAAGATTGCGTTCCATGCATGGGTTCCTTCCCTGGTGGGGCTGTAATGGTGGCATTGGAGGCTGCAGTGTGCCAACTAACTGATTTTTCCCTGCAAAATAGGAAGAATGTTATTTTACAGGAAATCAGCCAAATTTGCACTAAATATTTAAATGGCTCTAATCAGTTACAACAAAAAATTATTTCCGTGGCTACCTTCAAAAACAAAGAAAGAAAAAAAATCTGTGAAATTATACAGATCACAACCATATTTAATTCCATACAGCTATTCAATGTTTTTACTACTAAAATTATTCATCAACAATAATACTGAATAGGTAAAGGCACTAAGTGTTCAATAGTCACATCAGTTCAAGATAAACAACCCTAGAGTATAAGGATGTTTTTATTTAACCTCAGTTAGCCCAGTGATCTTACCAAGACAAGGTTCAGAAGGAGGTTCTGAGGGTGATGCAGTGAGCGTTGTCTCTACAGTAGTTTCAGAGACACTTGACTCTTTCTCACGTGGAGTGAGAGCATTGCTGATGACCTTGCCGCCATTACCAGCCAACCCACTAAACATTTCTCCTTGACGTTGACTGACTAAATTGGACATTGGATTTATGGTTGGACTAACACCATTCACCCCTAAACTTGCTGTAAAGCAAAATGTAAGTATTACTTAACATTGTTCGATTAATACTTATTTAACAAGTTTAATGTTTAACTATATGAACACAAAAAATAGTCATGTATGGAGAGAGGGAGAGGGAGGGAGGAAGTGGGGGAGAGGGAGAGGGAGAGGGAGAGGGAGAGGGAGAGGGAGAGGGAGAGGGAGAGGGAGAGAGAGAGAGAGAGAGAGAGAGAGAGAGAGAGAGAGAGAGAGAGAGAGAGAGAGAGAGAGAGAGAGAGAGAGAGAGGGAGAGAGAGGGAGAGAGAGGGAGAGAGAGGGAGAGAGAGGGAGAGAGAGGGAGAGAGAGGGAGAGAGAGGGGAAGAGAGGGAGAGAGAGGGAGAGAGAGGGGAGAGAGAGGGAGAGAGGGAGAGAGAGGGAGAGAGGGGAGAGGGAGAGAGAGGGAGAGAGAGGGAGAGAGAGGGAGAGGGAGATAGAGGGAAAGAGAGGGAGAGAGGGGGAGAGGGAGGGAGAGGGAGAGAGAGGGAGAGAGAGGGAGAGAGAGGGAGAGAGGGAGGGAGGGAGGGAGGGAGGGAGGGAGGGAGGGAGGGAGGGAGGGAGGGAGGGAGGGAGGGAGGGAGGGAGGGAGGGAGAGGGAGGGAGAGAGAGGGAGAGAGAGGGAGGGAGGCAGAGAGAGGGAGGGAGAGAGAGGGGAGGGGGAGGGGGAGGGGGAGGAGGAGGAGGAGGAGGAGGAGGAGGAGGAGGGGGAGGAGGAGGGGTAGGGGGAGGAGGAGGGAGAGAGGGAGAGGGAGAGGCAGAGAGGGAGAGAGAGGGAGAGGGAGAAGAGAGGGAGGGGGAGAGCAAGGGAGAGGGAGAGAGAGGGGGAGGGAGAGGGAGAGGGAGAGAGAGAAAGAGAGAGAGGGAGAGGGAGAGGGAGAGGGAGAGGGAGAGGGGGAGAGAGGGGGAGAGAGAGAGAGAGAGAGAGAGAGAGAGAGAGAGAGAGAGAGAGAGAGAGAGAGAGAGAGAGAGAGAGAGAGAGAGAGGGAGGGGGAGGAGGAGGGAGAGAGAGAGAGGGAGAGGGAGAGGGAGAGGCAGAGAGGGAGAGAGAGGGAGAGGGAGAGAGAGGGAGGGGGAGAGCAAGGGAGAGGAGAGGGAGAGGGAGGGAGAGGGAGGGGGAGAGCAAGGGAGAGGGAGAGGGAGAGAGAGGGAGAGGGAGAGGGAGAGGGAGAGGGAGAGAGAGAAAGAGAGAGAGGGAGAGGGAGAGGGGGAGAGAGGGGGGGAGAGAGGGAGAGAGAGAGAGAGAGAGAGAGAGAGAGAGAGAGAGAGAGAGAGAGAGAGAGAGAGAGAGAGAGAGAGAGAGAGAGAGAGAGAGAGAGAGAGAGAGAGAGAGAAACCTACATTTGTATCTATCCCATAGCACAGGTAATTCTCCAAGTCGTCCCTCAACACACATTGCTGAAAGCCTTGCTTCAGCATCATGGTCCCAACAGTCCTCTATCGTTTCCTTTAGCAAGCGGATGGCTGGATTAGTGTCTTTCCACACTGGAGGAAATAGTGGACGTGCTTTCCTGCGTGCCACAAGGACCTGCACCCGTTCAAATGTTGGATGGAGACCTGAAAGAATACAGCATGTAAAATATTATTTGAATTATTACTAGGATTTGTTTTAAATGTACGTTTTACATCAAGTGTTTACATAACAAAGGTGCTTACATAACAAAAGTATTTACATAAAACTTATGTGGTATATTTTTTAAAAATTTACTAACAATGATGTATATTTAATAATTACTGATTTTTCTTCTTTTTGCTCTCAAATCACAAACACTAAGTAATCACAAAACCATAGTCTTCACCTCATTATCATTACAATCTGACCACCTTAACAGTTTTAGCAAAAACAAATAAAGTACTTGCCAATTTCCTCCTGGAAAGGTAACATATACGTTGGAGTTTGCAGACCCTGATACAAATCATGGCATCGTGCAGCACATTCCCACAGCACCAAACCGAGGGCATAGATATCAATTTGTTTCAGTGCAGCCTCACAGTCTCGGAGATTTACTGCACCTTCAAGGACCTCTGGAGCCATGTATCTTAGAGTACCAACCTAAAAGAGTCAGTTTTAATATACTAAATGTAACTATTTGATTACTATATAAAGCAACAACTGAGTTGCTATAATAAAATAAAATCTTATTTTAATTTTCTAGCTTCACCTATTCCTGGTTTCCTGATAATATGACTTCCCTTGTTCATGCCAGGAATGAATCAAGGAGTCAATTACTATGTCTACTTCCTCTAACTTGTTTATCCCAGACTATTATTGTTGTTAATAACATTGTAATACAATAATGATGGTAATCATAATAGTAGTAATAAATGTCATAAAAATATGTTTTTTCATGAAAGTTCAAGGAATGGGGTAAATAAGTAAGATAGGTAGGCCTCATATATTCACGTCTTGGTGACTAAGTTCTTTTGAAACCATCTATGTGTAAATTAATTTAATAATACAAAACCCAGATGACAATGCATGTACCACAGTCCAATTCCTTAGTTCATGAACCCCTTCTTGTATCTGTCATGTGGGATTTAGAGACTAAATTATTTGTATGGAAGTGTTTGGCATCTATACCCTACAAGATCCTGCCAGTTAGATGACTTCCTGCTCATAAGTAGTAGCTAGCAGATGCAGTGCCACATCAATGGCTAGTAATGATACAACATTGCTGTATCAATTTTTCATAACCATAAATAGGTTACAGAAATTATGCAATGAAACAATAAAGAAAAAAAGAAAGAAAGAAAAGGGAAAAAAAAAAAAAAAAAAAAAAAAAAAAAAAAAAAAAAATATATATATATATATATATATATATATATATATATATGTATATATATATATATATACCATACATATATCAGAGAGCATACAACAAAACAGTGATTAAAACAGTCCTTAATATCAGTTTAACTACAATAATGTTAACCCAATAGCCCCGTATGGCAAGAATACATGCCAAGCCCAATGTAATACAAGTTTATATATTGTAAATACACATAGATGGCTCTACAAGTGCTTAGTCACCAAGGAGTCGGTTATTAGTCCTACGTTTCTCACCTGTTTACCCTTTTCCTCAACTTTTGGAAAGGGTCTTTTGCGTTATTTTATTGTCTTAAATGTTATCGAGATTTTAATAACAATATAATAATCATAACATCAATAGCAATAATAACAATTTCGATATCAACTGTATTAAAAAGAAAAACACATTTTTCTGCCAATTCAAGGAATGGGGAAATCAGGATTGGTCACTAGGGCTACTGATGGACTCCTTGCCGGCTGAAAACATGTGGAGCCACCTGTATGTGACAGCATTCACAAAAAACTACAGGGGACAGAACATAAATCCTGGGTGAATGGGTTAATAATAATAACAATAAACTCAATAACAATGACAACACTATTAAAATAAAAACATTTACCCCAAAATTCAAGGAATGGGAATGGGGCAAACAGATGATGTCAGGTATACCTAACAAATGACTCCTTAGTAACTAAGCACTCATGAAACCATCTATGTGGAAACAAAACTGACAAAGCAAAGCTACAGTAGACAGTGCATGAGTTAATGAGTTAAGCCAGTGTGTTTAGATTTGTAACTGTGTTAACCCACTGACTGCATGAGGGCTTTAAACATGCCATGGTAAAGGTGGACCAGAATTCTGCTAAACAGTGCTAAATAAGCATAGTTTTGTGGCTAAAATGCCAATAGTTCTCAAGTAAAGGCCTTGCAATATCAGCAAAAGCCCTAGTTTTTCACTGCTTTTATTGAAAACTAATATTCAGTTTGTTTAGAATCAAGGACAAGGTGGAAAAATATAATTCCCACCCTTCTAATTTTTTGGCACATGTGGACAATCTTGAAATTAACTCTCAAAACAGAGGCAAGTGCACTCTTATTATTTCCCACCAGCCATTTGTTAATTCAATATCCAAAACAATTCATTCCTGCGAGGTGCAACAAACAAGCATCAAATACTGTTTTGCTGAAACCTCTGGTGCTTAACATATTTTTTATGGCATGCCATGTACAGGGACATGGCATGCATGTCCCTGTACATGAATAAAAACATACTGTATTGTAGAAAAACTTCCATAAAATAATGCTATTTATATATCTTTTTATCAACCATACTGCATATCTATGAAAATATATATATATATATATATATATATATATATATATATATATATATATATATATACATATATACATATATACATACATACATACATACATTATATATATATATATATATATATATATATATATATATATATATATATACATATATATATATATATATCAATAAAATCAGATTTTTTTCCTTTTTTATTAAAAATGTACAACTTAATAGGATTTAATATCTCACATCTGACAGTGATGATGTTTCTGCATGCTGCTCCTCCCCATTGACAAAGTACTTGGCTCCTTGTGTATGAATAGCAAAGCCTAAATCAGACACGCAACAGGTCATGTTATCTTTGAGGAGTAAGTTACGAGTGTTGAAGTCTCTGTGGCTGATGCATGGCTTTACAATATCTGAAAAGACACAAAGAAGGAAATCCTATTAAATTATTAAGATTTACACATACATAAAACCACACACACACACACGCACACACGCACGCACACACGCACGCACACACGCACGCACACGCACACACACACACACACACACACACACACACAAACACACACACAATTCTAATTCTATAAAAAAAATTTAATAAGGACAAAACCTGCCAAAGAGTTAAGGGAAATGAGGATAACAACAGTCAGCAGACACTCATAATATTTCTGTTAGAAATAACAATAACAAATTACCAAGACTAGTAATGATGATTATTAGTGATAATGATAAGAACAACAAAAGTAAAATAACTTGCATTAAGGATGATTATATAACCATTCTTATACTTCCTCTTACCTCCTTTTCTGATATCTGAATGTAGATGGGCCAAACCCCGAGTTGCACTCAGGACAATATGACAAAACTGTGGCCAACTAATAGTATTTTCTGAAAGGTAAGTGCTCAAGCGGCCCATTGGGCAATACGATAGCACGAGACAATAGTAAGGACTGCCATCTTGTTCCGCACGTTCCCCACTCCCTATTTTTGGGTGAAAATGTAAAATTTTATCAGTATGGACATAGGCATACATATATATTTATCAAGTATTTTTTTATCATCTTTTTATTCTTACAAAATTGATATTATTACCAGAAAAAATACCAAGAACTTACCAAGATATCTTAAAAGGTTGGAATGTTCCATTAAAGGCAGAGAATAAATGTATTTTTCATTCATATAAGATGATTTATGATGCTGAGGAAACATCTTGACAGCTACCTCCTCTCCCTGAACAATGGCTCTATAGGCTGTTCCATATCGTCCATGGCCTGAAAAGAATAAAAACAGATATATTCACAACATCACGTAAAATACACCCTAAATGTAGTCGCTATTCTGACTTAACTGAATGTTGCATATTTCTCCCCAACACATCCATCTTATATCAACAGGCAACTGGAAATTTCAACAGTTCAGAAAATGCAGGCTGAGACTCCTGTCAACTCACCAATACTCTCTAAGATCTTGATAGAATCTAGATCAATACAGGGAGAAGGAGGAGGTTCCTCTATGGGAACAGGATTTGTTGGTGGTCTGGATTTTTTCCATCCTACAGTAGCAGATACTATACAGAATACAGCCACCACAAAGAATCCTCCTCCAACAAGAATCTTAGTCAACATATATGGATCTGAATCTTCGGTTGATTGCTCTGAATCCACTGTTATGGGAGGAAAGAAAAGATAAAAATCCTATCAATGTTCCATCAACCTTATCATTATTATCATTATTTCAACCAAACTATCTTCCTACAAAATGAACGAATCCTAATACAGCCAAAGAAATTAGAATGCATTAAAGTCAAGAAATTGTGAATGAAACAATCCAAGTCCACAATGCACAAAATCACTTTAATCTCCAAACCTTTAACTACGGAAGTAGGTTTCTCCTCAACTTCAGGCACCGACACATCTTCATTACACATTCCACCGGTACAACAGCAGAAGTAACTGTGGTTTCGGTTATTGTTTGCCACACATGAGCTTTGATTACATAACTTGTCATCTCCCCAGCAACCTGAAATATAAAACACATTACCAATAAAATTTGTATGGTTTTGTATATAAATAATAAAAGCACTCAAAAAACATATAACTTGTCAAGTTACTATACTCAATATATATCTGGTAAACCATGAATCAAAAATAAAGCAAGAGCACTGTTGCATCTTCTGCATTCAAATTTGTTCTGCATCAAATGAATGTTTAAGAAAAAAATTATTAAACAATTGGAAAATTAATCTTCAGCATATTAATTCATGTAATTCCTGCATTCCTTGAAAAAAAAAAAAAAAAATGCAAATCCTATCAACACTACATTTAAATAACAAAATTACATACAAATGCATATACCCACAAGCATACAAACACAAGCCCATCCATCCACCCATACACAAAGGAGGAAGAGGAGGAAAAGGAAGAGGAAGAGGTGGAGGAGAAGGAGGGGAAGAGGAGGAGGAGGAGGAGGAGGAGGAGGAGGAGGAGGAGGAGGAGGAGGAGGAGGAGGAGGAGGAGAGGAGGAGGAGGAGAAGGAGGGGGAAAGGGGAGAAGGAGGAGGAAGGGAGAGAAGGAGGAAGGGAGAGAAGGAGAAGGAAAAGGAGCAGTAGGAGGAAAAGGAGAAGGTAGGAGGAGGGGGAGGGGGAGGAGGGGAAAGGGAAGAGGAGGTGGAAGAGGAGGTGGAGGAGGAGGGGGTGGAGGAGGGGGAAAGGGAAGAGGTGGAGGAGCATGAAGAGGTGGTGGAAGAGGAGGGAGGAGAGGGAGAGGGAGGTGAAGGTGAAGAAGTAAGAAGGGAATTAGAAGAAACAGTAGTAATAGAAGTAGTAGTAGTTTTTTGTTGTAGTTGTTGTTGTTGGGGGGAGGAAGGGGGAGGAAGGGGGAGGAAGGGGGAGGAAGAGGGAGGAAGTGGGAAGAAGGGGGAGGAAGAGGGAGGAAAAGGAGGAGGAGAAGGAGAAG
>NC_061825.1:43140786-43148286 GCF_019202785.1 Penaeus chinensis | reverse complement strand
GCACGACTTGCCTTCCTTCCGTGTCCCAAACGCCCAACTCAAAACCTCCTTGTGACCCTCCTTCACGCACCACTTGGGACGCCAGGATGCCAGACCTCATAGGCCTACCAACTCAACGATACCGAGGACCCGACCCCAAGGAAAGCGCCATGCCGACCAACGGTCATTATTCAATGTGTTGGACTCGTTACCTCGAAGCTCTCTGGCAGCGTCTCGAGCGGGCGTGCTTGAGTGCGTGCAGAGAAGCTTGCGTGGCTTTGGGCAGCAAGGTCTTGATTTGCTGGTCTTCCCCGCTCCTCTTTCCCGTCCTCGTGCAAGGACTGACTCAACCGCGCACTACACTTATCATAGAGCAATCTTTGTCTCTCACACCATCTGCCACAACAACTGCCTGCCAATTTTTACTCTCGATTCTTTCATTTACGAAGCTTTTGTTGACACAGGAAATATGCTTTATCTGCTAGGAGAATAAAACAACGTACGGTGGTATATAAAAAAAAATAGATTCAAGTCTGTTCAAACAAAATTATGATTTGAAAATGGTCATTTTATCTCCCAAAAGCAGGCTATTATTTTACTAGACGGGAGAAAGCAAGATGAGACTTTACGCAATTGTCTAGTGATGGCGAGAGCGCTATTTCTCGGAAGTAAAGAATAGGCATCTTGAGAAACTTTCCTAGCAGCCATGAATGTGTCTGATAGGGTCACCTCATGGTATTCTTGCAATGTAAACAAATTAACAAGTAACACAAACATTCTATTACTAAGAACCCAGATGAGGAATCTAACACTGATTATTGGTTGATCGTATTGCTAGTGTTTTTCCCTGACTTCCCTTAACCATGTTACTTGCAATATTTACTTACTTTCTAGCATAAGTAATTTTTCTGCTTTCCATTTTTCCCTTGACAGTTCTAAAACTGATGTTATTCGGTCTTATTTATCTGGTAATTACCACAGTACAGTAGTTTTAGATAAATTTATATGACTGTTGAACGAATATCTATATTCAGTTAAAACCTTTCAATTCGCAGCTCGCCCTTCTCTGGACTGCCGGCCTTGTTCTGACGGACCCGTGCGCAGTATTTTCTCCCCACACTGTATTTTATCCATAAATCACGCTTGATCTTAATTTCTTTTAATCATGCTTGGTACTAGTAAGGAGAACGTGGCGCCTACCACATCACAGCCACGGCCGCCGTTAGTCTCCTCTCATTGCCCCGCTTGCAGCCAAGGTCGCGTTAATGCCCCCTGGGCCTCCCCTGCTCTTCCCCAATGCTCGGCTCTCCCGTTTCCCTCTATTCGCGGTCCGGCGCTGAGCTGCCATATTAACAAACCAGGTAGTAGAGGGCGAGGGGGCGGGAATGGGGAGTGGGGGAAAGGGGGAAAGGGGAAGGGGAAAGAAGGAAGCATGAGGGGGTAACGGCGGGCACCACCCCAAAGCGAGTTCGGTTCCGAAAGTACCAATAGCAAGAGAATGCAGGGGAGTCCGTGGGTTTGCAGTAGTCAGAGGGGAGGACCGTGGAGGGGGTAGGTGGAGGGGGAGTCGAAGGAGATCGGCATACACAGAGGCTCATTCACGGGAGGTCGCTGAGAACCGCCATTATGCTCGGCCGACTGTTTGTTTTCGTTTGATAAACCCGCTTATGTTGTCAACGTCAACATCGGCACCGCTACACTAACTGCACCCCGAGCTTCTGGCCAGCCCGAGACAATCCGATCAGAAAGCCGACCCGAATCGCCGCCGCATCTCGCGGGGGCACGGAGGACGGGCTAGGAGGAAGGGCAAGAGCAGGGCAAGCAGGGCGCGAAGAGTCAACAAATATTGCGCAAGCAGCTCCATCACTGCCACGTCACTCGCCCTTATCTAATGAAGGCTGAACGCTCAATTACTCAGGTAATTAACTGCCGATAGAGTTTCGTGGGCTCGAGTTACCTGAGCCAATAATCCAAAAACTCGTGCGTGGAAAAAGATGAGCGAGTGATCATCGGAACAACCAAAAGCCTTAACTTAAATGTGTACTTTATAATCGTGCCATTCAGACCCGAAGAAGCTTCTAGGTTGCTGTAATAAATAAAGAGGCTCAGAGGGCGCGAAGGACGCTCGGGAACAGTGGCCACTTGTGCTAACGGACGTCCACCAGGTTCCTGTGTTTGTGTGCGTGTGAGATTGGATGAGTGTAAGAGTTAGTAAGTATATGTGCGTTACTGCGCGTGTGATTGCATGCGTTGGTAAATGCGTGCGCACACATGTTTACAGATGATTAAATCATTGAGCAAATGAAGGAAGTGAATTTGCATGGTACTGTGGGTCAAAGTACCAGAAGGAATTCAGCAGCTAATAGCAGTGTCCAGCCAGAGGAATATGGGTTCTGTGAAAACATGTCCGAGATGGCACCTAGGAGGCACCCGGGTAATTTGACGTCGAAAGCAGTGCCAGGGCAAGGGTAGCATCTGGGAGTTGTTAGGGTAGAATAACCGACCGAGCAGTGTCACGGCACAGCTGGCACCAGAAGGTCCGTGCAGGAAGTTTGCGTTAAAAGCTTAGTGCCAGGGCTGAGTTAGATCCAGGTAACATAACAGCAGTGGCACCTCACGAGGCACAAGGGCACCGCTGCACAGCGCACGACGCACAACGAGCGGCGGGCGGAGAGCAGCCCAGCGCCTCCTCAGCCTCATTCCCTCATTCGCCCTCCTCCAGCTCCCTCTGGTCGTAGGCGCCCTCGTACTTCTCCTCTTCCTCTTCCATTTCCTCTTTCCCCTTCCCTCCCTACCTCCCTCCTCACCCTCCTTCCCTTTCTCTTTGCCGCCGCCGCCGCCTCCTCTTCTTCTTCCTCTTCTTCCTCTTCTTCCTCTTCTTCCTCTTCTTCTTCCTCCTCCTCCTCCTCCTCCTCCTCCTCCTCCTCCTCCTCCTCCTCCTCCTCCTCCTCCTCCTCCTCCCCCCCCCTCCTCCTCCTCCCCCCCCCTCCTCCTCCTCCCCCCCCTCCTCCTCCTCCCCCCCTCCTCCTCCTCCCCCCCCTCCTCCTCCTCCTCCCCCCTCCTCCTCCTCCTCCTCCTCCCCCCCCTCCTCCTCCCCCCCCTCCTCCTCCTCCCCCCCCTCCTCCTCCTCCCCCCCCTCCTCCTCCCCCCCCCCTCCTCCTCCCCCTCCCCCTGCTGCTGCTCCTCCTCTTCCTTCACTTACTCTTCCTTCATCGTCCTCCTTCCTATTCCCCTATTCTTCCTCCTCGTCCTTCTCATTCCACTCCCCCTCCTCGTCCTTCCTAACCCCCCCCCCCCCCCCGCACAAGGCCGTATTCACGCGTTGCATCAAATCCGGCGAGCGGGCGAGAGGCGAGCGGGCGTGAAGGGGTTGCTGTGTCTGCGTGAGCGCACAGTGAGCCTCTAACACAACGCCCGCGCTGCCCAACCACCCTTGTGCACACAAACTTCCCCGAGTAATAAAAATAAAAATCAAATCAAGAACCGTTTCTGTCCTAGGTAAACCCGGATGTTGTGATGAGCGAGAAAACTGGACCGACTTCTGCTGCGTGCTCTATCCCCCTCCCCCTCTCCATCTCTCTCACACTTACCTACCCCCACTCTCGCCCTCTTCCTCAACCTCTTCCCCTTCCCCCTTCCCCATACCCCTCCCTCTCACTCTCTCTCTTTCCCTACCCCTCCTTCTCGCCCCCTCCCCTCCTCTCCTCTCCTCTCTTCTCTCTCACCCCCTTTCCATCGCTTCCCCTTACCCCTTAACCCCCTCCTTGCCACTCCCTCGCTTTCCCTTCCCCCTTCTTCTCACCCCTTCCCTTTCTAGCATCACTCACTACCTTTTCAATCTCATCCTCCCCCCCCTTTCACCCCCTTCTCCACACCCTTTTCCCCCCTTCCCCCCTCCTTTTCTCCCCCTTCCCCCTACCTTCTCCCTCTCTCGCCTTACTTTTTACTTCGTACCCCTCCCCCTTTTCATACTCGCCCCAACCTGCACACAGTGGGGCTCTTTGTCACAGTTTCCTCCTGTTCCACCTCAGTCAACCTGGTCACTTCAAAGCTTCGGAAATACCACTTAAAGCCTCAGCCCTCATAACACTGAGTGACGTTTTCTTCCAGTGTGTTACGCTATTGTCTGATTTCCTTTCCTCTTTTATAAATAACTCCACACACAGCGCACGCATACACACACGCACTCTTTAAATATACGCCTTGATATCATACCTCTTGATGAAATACTTGATACACAATAATCTTTGACAAAGAACGGGGCACGTGACTCAGGACCTCTGGGCAAAGATGAAAATTTAATAAGCTAAATAATCAATCTCTGTGACATCAATCATGAAGACACGCATGGAACCTACCAAAACATTGACAAACTTTTAAAACACCCGTGCACATACGAATGCACATAATCACATTTAACTATAAAAATAATTCACTAAATCATTAATGTATAATAGAATAATAACAATAACGGAAAACAAAACAATTACCATGAAAACAACAAACAATTAAAACCGTAAACAACAGCAGACCACTTCTGAACCGTCGCAAACACACATGAAAGTGACCCACCCGAAAAGTACAAGACGGTGAAAACTTGTCTTGAGGCGTTGCTATGGTAACATGAGCCACATGGTATCCAAGTCTTTTCGAGCGTGGCGAGGCCAGGAGGAGGCTTGGGGGAAGGGGTGAAGGGGAATGCAAGGTTAAAGGATAATAGGAAAAAAAAATAAGGGAAGAACACAGCGACAGAGAGGGAAAGCGGGGAGGGAGGGAGAAGAGGGGAGAAGGAAGAGAGGGGAGAAGGGAGATAGAGGAGAAGGGGGAGAGGGGAGAAGGGGAGGGAGGGAGGGAGGGAGGGAGGGAGGGAGGGAGGGAGGGAGGGAGGGAAGGAGGGAAGGAGGGAAGGAGGGAAGGAGGGAGGGAGGGAGGGAGGGATGGAGAGAGAGAGAGAGAGAGAGAGAGAGAGAGAGAGAGAGAGAGAGAGAGAGAGAGAGAGAGAGAGAGAGAGAGAGAGAGAGAGTCAATAATAACATCTTTCCTTTAATCATCTCTCACATGCGTACATGCACGTGTACACAAAAACTGTAAAGTAAATAGGTAGAAACATACACATACACATACACATACACATACACACACACGCACAAGCACACGCACACGCACACGCACACGCACACGCACACGCACACGCGCTCGCGCATACGCACACACACACACACACAAAACAATAAGTTCAGACATCGAAAAACAACAGAAGTAAACAACACATTTACATACACACATAATCACAGAAAATAAAAACAGTAAACACTGACCTCCCGCGAGCCACTTGACCGTTGTGACGTTGTCCTCAGCCTCATATTTCCAGTAGGAGAAACAGTTGGTCGTCTCGAGACACCTGATGACGGACCTGCCATCCACAATGGTCACATCGCTGGTCTTCTCCGAGTCAGTGGCTGTGGGAGAGATGTGGTAGGCGCACAGGGTGTGTGTGGTGCTTCCTGCTGCCTCTCCCACCGCACCTGCCGAGTGCACACACAAGATGTTGTTAGTGCATCCAGTGTCAAACACGTTTCGCTGAAGAGCATACTCGCTTACCTCGGGTTAGAATACTGGCTCTTCGAAAAATTAATAGTGTGCACAATGTCGGTCGTGATGACCAGAAATAAACTGGAGCAGGAGACTTGTGTTCAAGTCCGTACTATAAACCAAATTATCCTGGCTGCAGATAGTAAGTAATGGGGCAGCAGTATTTAATGTTGAGAAAGAGTGATTGAACGAGAAAGAAAAGCAGATAGAACGAGGGTGTGAAAGAGAGGAGCTGAGAGATAGAAGAGATGCACAAAGACAAAGACAAAGGAACATCCACACAAACATACATACATACACCCTTGCATACATACAGATGCAGACAAACAAGAAGAGACAGAGAGAGAAAGATAAGAGAGAAAGAGAGAGAAAACACACTACTGAAGTGGATTTCATGACTGAGTCAGAGCGTGAATGAATGTATCCTTCTCCCTCTTTCCTCTCGGGTACGCTGTAAATAAGCCACTCTCACACAGGACGTGCTGTCGCTTGGGAGTGGCAAAAAAATGGGGGAAAAATCTCGAAAATCTTGCCAACATAATTTGTCCCGACAATATTTATCTTGACGATAAATATTCTTTACACATCTTCCAGGGTCATCAAATTGAAGATCTGAACTTTTTCTGTACCATTTTACTAAACCATCAAGATAACACACGTGACGATTTCAGTGTATAAAGACAGACTATAAATACATTGCATTCATCATTACCGGTTGCGTCTTTCTTCGTCTCTTCTCATCCCAGCCGACGCGCAAAAAAAAAGAAGAAAAAAGTACACCACACATGCCCACCGGAAAAGACATGTCATGGCGGAAATTCTCTCATTCCGTAGCATGACCTCTTGACCTCTTGCCCCCCCCCCCCTTACTCTTATTCCTTCACCCCCTCCATCCCCTCTACTCACGTTTCAATATCTACACCTGGCTTCGGAATCATTTCTTTTTACTTGTTCTTCATTTTTCTTAGTTTAATCGCCTTTCTTTTTTTTATTTCACGTTTTGTTTAAAAAATCTCCATCTTTCACATCCTCTAAACATCCTCCGCACCCTTCTTCAAGCCTCTTTCACATCCCTTTGAGCTCGTTTTCCCTCTAAGAATCCTTCACATCCTTTCATCCTTCGCATCTTCTTTCAAGGGTCCTTCACATCCTACTTTGATCTTCCTTTCCGTTTGAATCTTCCTTCCTTCCCATCCTCTTCAAGTATCTCCCTCATATCCTTTATCAAGATCCTTCTCCTTCACATCCTTAATCAAGCCCCCTTCTCCTTCACATCCTCTATCGAGTTTCCGTCTCCATATCATTTATCGCGGTCCGTTCTCCTTCACATCCTTCGCGTTTCCTTCAAGCGTTCTCCGCAAATCGCCTCGTACTACTTTCCTCCACATCTTTCGAGATCCCATCCTTCCCATCCTTTGCGTTTCCTTCGTCTTCCATCCCCGACCTCCTTTACTTGCCGTCCCTTTACGTTATCTTTTACTCTACCCTTTCCTCTCTCCCTTAATTTTCCTCCTTCCGCCCCTACAAGCCCGCCATGGCTGCATACCGCTGTTCCTTGGCACGCGCTACAACCTGGCCGGGATCCACAAACATGTTCTTTGTTGCTTGCCAGGTTTGCTACAAACGATATTCACAAATTTCTCCTTCGGGCGTCTTTTTGGGGGGAAGGAGTTGGGGAGGGATGGGGATGGAAAGTGAGGGCGGGGAGCTACAAAGGCTATATTCTGTTTTGGTACGAAAAATTAAGAAGACAAAAAAACAAAGTAGGAAAAAGTGACAACACAGTTTCTCCGAATTCTCTTTTATATTTAATCCGGAGCTTATTTACTCCTATTCATCTAAAATGAAACGCTAAGAAGAGCAACTGAAGATGCCAGAATAGGGAAACCAATAAAATTAATAATAATGTTAAATTCAATTTAAAAATAA
>NC_061825.1:43108286-43123286 GCF_019202785.1 Penaeus chinensis | reverse complement strand
GAATCCTGGGAATGCAATTGGGTCTCAAGGTCGCTTACGCACTTGTCCTCTTCTGGGGAGCATCACATGCGCTGCCTCTTTCTCCTGCTTTCGTACCCACTTCCTCTCTCAATTTTGCTTATCAACTCTTTTAATCTTTGTTTTTTTTCCGTTGCCTATTCATTAACGCACCATTTTAATAATCTTAGGCATCATTATCATAATCATTTTCTTAGCCTGTTCATTCATACACCATCTTTATCATTATCACCAACACCGTTAGCTTCTTCAGTCATCATCATCATTATAAACATATTTTCATCGTATTCTTTCCCCTTTCCCTCATATCTTCCCTCAAATTCACTCCGTGAGTAGTTTGATAACAATATCCATACGGTTTCCAGACTTCCTTCAGCTGAAAACAGTTCAAGTGATTGCCCGAATTAAGCTTCATTTTACTCCATAACGGTTTTAATTACTCGTCACGCATAATGTCCGACCAAAGGAGAAAACAATGAATTGAAACATTTGGAAGAATTAGCATTAAAAATGTAATATTTTCCTATGGTCCACGCCAATAAAGTACTGCATGTTATATACCCTCCAGTTGCTCGACAGAAGAGATGTTCCATTCCGAATGTACAACTCTATGGAACCAAGCAGTCACGGTTACGTAGTAACGTAGTAATCTTTACGGAACCTAACCGGTTTTGGAAGACCGCTAGTGAAACCTATTGCCGCCCTTACTGTCGCTTCGGGGATATAATAATTCGAGAATCTTCCGCTGATATTACTTATCTGGCCAATTCACATTATATATACAATATATCTATATCTATCTATCTATATATATTATATATATATACACATATATGAACACAAAGAACGTGAATACAAAGATGAAAAGAAAAGCAGCCACAATAATAAATTAAATCAATTAGTGACTTTTCGAACTCATCAAGAATTCCATATCTGACAGACAAATACCAGAAATGGATCCCTTTCGGTTATCAGTCCGTCTGAAGAGGTACTTTTGACATGTTCGAAATGTCTCCATTTAAACTAGAATACTCCGGTTGAATAACGGCAACTAATTACATTATTAATGATTGCAATATCAAACCTCCAAATAAATTTGAATACTAATATACGCCAATGATCCTCAGACAAACTGATAATACCAAGGATACCGGAAATAACCAACTATTAAAAAATACCTTGTTACCCTACACTATAATATGTCCGAAAAACGAAAAACATTTTTAAAAACATCGAGTGTAAAATATTATATTAGCAGAGAAGACTACATCCATCATCTAATTTCCGCAGCGGCCAAGTTTACATCATCTTCATCGGAAAGCTGACCATCGCGGGGCAGAAGGGGTTGGTGCAGTTTCTTGACACCGGTCATTTAGAAAGTATGGAAATTCTCCCCGCTTTAATATGAAATATGATGTAAATACAACTGAAATTAGGTACCATGCAAGAAAATTATAACATTCACTAATTTGTAGCACGTAAAAGATCGGAAATTCAAGATATTCTAAAACAAAGTCATAATTTTAAAACCATGTATTACGGTGTAACTCCATGGGTTTCCCTCCCCAGTGACATAACAAATCATTACTAAATCTAACACTCTTTTGGGCTTATAACGTATAACCTCACTGAATGTCGATGAGATTACACTAATGGCCGCGGTTACATGTACTGTCCACTGTATTTTTTTTTTGTGAATTTCGTTGCACACAGATGGCTCCACATGTGCTCAGCTAATAAGGGGGTTAATTAGTAGGCCTTACATGACCTCACCTGATTTTCCCAATTCCTTAGTCTTTCGTGATTTTTTTCTCCTAACGCTCAATAATATCGATATTGCTATTGATGTTCTTGTTGCCATCATAATCATCATCATATTATCGTTGTTGTTGCCGCCGCTGCCGTCATCATCATTATCATCATCATCATCATCATCATCATCATCATCATCATCATCATCATCATCATCATCATCCTCCTCCTCCTCCTCCTCCTCCTCCTCCTCCTCCTCCTCCTCCTCATCATCATCATCATCATCATCATCATCATCATCATCATCATCATCATCGCTATGTTATTCAAATACCAAAAATAGAAAATAAAAATTCTTTCTGAAAGTGAGGTAGGTCTAAAAGGTCAAAGTGGAGAGATAAACAGGACAGGTAGCTGACTCTTAGGTTATCAAGCCCTTGAGGAGCCATCTGTATGAACAAAAATAACAAGCTAAAATCACAGTGGACATGCAATATAAGCCATGTCTTCCCAGCACATTGGGTTAAAATATATAATCTATTCTGCATATAATATACACACCTGCTGAAGTAAAGAGTACATTTACTTGTGGACCAACCAAGCCACATTACAGAATCTACATCCTATTGCTCAGATACAGCTATTCATGGGTCATTTTTAACTGGATATATTGTTTTTAAGAAGCTTCAAATTTTATTTTACTGTATTTGGACTTCATGACATAATATTCTATCAGGTTTAGTTAGTTACATAAGATACAGCCTGTCAGATAACGTTATTAATGTTAATGTGATGCAAGTACATCATCAAAAGGAAAATGGTAATCATCCTCAATGTTAGCTTTCATAAAAGAAATCACCTCTCAATACAAATATTTTCATTATCTTACTATGATGTATGTATAAGAACTTTCTAACAAGACAAGAGTATAAGATTGGCAGTGGGACACACTCATGCATACTGTCCAAACTGTTGGGAGAATTAAAAATCCTTATGTATGAACCCTGTGATTATGGATGTCATGGACATCAGGAAGTCATACATTAACCTAGTAGGACACACTCAGGTAACAGATTGCATGGGATTAGGAACATCTATGCTATGCAGATGGAGTGGAGATGGAATAGAAATTAGAGGATGTATTGCAACAGTGCAAAGTTTAAATAAAGGATTTTATACTATGGATAGCCAGGCGAGTCTGCTAGAAAAAAAAAAAATCAATTGTAGCCACTAATCACTGGTTTTAATTTCTTGCAAGGACAATGGCATTATAAAAGACAGGTGATATCACATCATTCTGACGACTAAGCTGCTTATATTGCACCTTTTAGAATACTGAATGTGATAACTGTTAATCTAATCTACAGTAGGAAAAACCTTGAATTAACAATAATTTTTGTTTTAATTGCTTTATCCAGAACACATGAGAAGGCCCTGTTGACAATAATATAAATAATGACAAAACACCATGAATTTACTATGAAGGATTTTTTTTACCTGCAAAAGAGGTGGGTGTTTTTCAGGGAAGTGGTTTTGTAAATTTTTTCAATTTTTAATACAAGTTCTCAAGCAGTCTTCAAGCTGCTACCATACGTCATATCTTAGAAACCTATTTTATCATCTGCATAATCTTGGAAGGAATTATATTGATATATCTTTTACTACTACAGGTATCTGTCATCCACTCAAACTAAAGTACAAACTGTTAAGTGTTGAAGTGTATATATATGGCTTTGTTTAACACTGCATTCAATTAATAAAGTTGTGTGATAATGATTAACCTTACAACCCCTCAAGGAGACTGAATTAATCAATAAATTACTCCTAATCTTAATTAATTGCTGTAGTCACAGCTCTATGAAAACAATATCTTGGCTGTAACCATTAAAAATACAGTGCTTTTCATGCCTAGTATGAGATCTACATATTAATGAAGACTGCATTTTCAAGGCTTTGAATATTCTACTTCATTTTCAAACTAAACTGATATGTTATACAAAGTGATGGATTGAAAGCTCAGATATATAATATATATATATATATATATATATATATAATATAAATATAAATTATATATAATATAATAATATAATAATATATAATAAAAATATAATATATATATATATATATATATAGTATATGCAAATATTTTATATAATTATATATATATATATGTGCATATATATGTGCATATATATATATATATATATATATACATATATACATCCAAAAATATACAACTGATATATATATATCTAAAGTATAATAACAAAAACAATATCACCATCCACGGGTAACACCTGCTTGAATCATTTACTGGCACGCTACTTTGCGAAAGGAGGTACCTCTGTATAAATAAATTTTTCTTAGTGCAATGGCTGTATAATTTACTATTACCTGCTCTCCATGATTTACTCTTTGGTTTTCTTAATGCTCCTCCTATTCCACTTCTTTTCAATATTCAAAAACACGTCAATAATCATAACAATTATCATCATCATCATCATCATCATCATCATCATCATAATAATTATTATTATCATTACTGTTGTTATCATTATCATTATCAATATCCTCATTATTATTATTATCACTGTTATTGTTATTATTACTATTAGTATCATTTTTTATTTGTTGTTGTTGTTCCTATCATTATTATTATCCTTAATACTATCATCATTATTATCATCAGCTTCTACTAATATAATTATTATTACCAATGTTATTGTTAATATCATCATCATATTTTCACCATTATTGTTGCTACTGCTGTTATAATATCACTAATAATTATTAAGATAATAATAACAACAAAAACAACAACAATAATAATAATAATAATAAAAACATAACTAAGGATAATAACAATAATTGCAGTAATAATAATGATTATGATAATGGTAATAACAATAACAATAATAATAATGTAGTTATGATGGTGGTATTGATAAAAATAATAATGATAATGGAAATAGTTACAATAATAATAATTAAAAGTAGCAGTACTAGCTGTAGTAATAGTAATATCAGAATCACTATTATTATTATTATTATTATTATTATTATTATTATTATTATTATTATTATTATTATTATTATTATTATTATTATCATTATCATTATTATCATTAGCATCATCATCACTATTATCATTATTATTATAATCATTACATAATCATTATCATCATCATCATCATCATTATCATTATCATCCTTATTATTACTATTATAATCATTATTATTATTATCAGCAAGCACAGTAAAATAAGGAATGATATTTATAAAGATAATAATACTGTGCTTCATAATGAAGATGAAGATGATGATCATGAAGATGGTAATGATCAGGATGATGGTGATGGTAATGCCTAGCAGTAAAAATAACAATAAAAGTAATAACAGTAATGTCAATAACACATTTCTTGAATATCATAATTCTATATAAAATAATTTTTTCGATTTCAATTTGTGTAATAAATGTCATAGTGACCATTGATTTACCAATCCTTTACACTTTCTATCATAAGACTCATACTGGCATCCACTAAAACTACCACAATTACCCAAAATTTATAACTTTTCCTTTACCAGAGTATTGATTCCAGCAAACACAATGCAGCCAAAAGTGCTCACTCACTTCTGCACTACAGCATTGGTTCTTTTCACACAAGACTATTTCACATGCTCAAGACTGTAAACTCTTGTATAGGTCTTAAAGTGTGAACTTATTTTATAAAAGAATACTGTACATGAGTGAATAATAATAGTCTAATGGTCTAATTTAGGTGTATATATGCCATATCTTTCTCTTCAACAATAAAAATTTGACATGTTTAATTGCACTCGCCATATGGAATAAATTAAAATCCTCTTATTCAAATTACGTGTTATGTGACTGGTAATATCATCTTAAAAGTAAATAAATAAAAAGGTGTACTGTGCTAGTTGTGTGTGTGTGTGTGTGTGTGTGTGTGTGTGTGTGTGTGTGTGTGTGTGTGTGTGTGTGTGTGTGTGTGTGTGTGTGTGTGTGTGTGTGTGTGTGTGTGTGCGTGTGCGTGTGTGTATATACTTATTTCTTAGACATAAACAATTTAACCTTATATCATTCTTAACATACTTTTTTTCTCTCTCTCTTTCAAAGTAAAAGCCATTACCATACAAAAGTTATATCAGCTGTTAAAATAATGTAAATAGTAGTCATACAGTTGATAGTATATTAAATCAAATCAAACATAATTTTGGAATAATAATATCAAGAACGCAACAAAATAGCAATTATTTTTCCTTAGACTAATAACATAAAGAAACACAAGAAAACAAATGAAATTACATCTGCCTTTGATTTCCTATTCCTCACATGATTTATCAGTATCTATTAGTAAGGAAAAATAGACAAATCAAACAGAATTGTGATGAAAAATTTGAGAGCAAAGTATGGTTTGCAGAAAGTTGCTGCTTTATGTAGTTAAATATGTAATAATCTTTTGGGCTAGATTTTGAATTTTATATCCAAAACTTAAAACTCTCAAACCTGAATTTATGAAAACAAATAAAAGATTTATTCTTATTCTCTAGACCTATGGACATGAGCTGACAAAACAGCATAACACTGAGTAATTCTTGAATTTAGGACTGCTCTCCCCAGAACAAAAGTCTCACAGTCAATGTGGATTCCTTCCCTTTGATTCTCGTGCAAAAGCCAACACCTGAATCACAAAATGTATATTCTCGTAAGATAAAGCGTGGAATGATTTCTTGTATGTCTACATGCTGTATCTTGTAGGTTTGGTAGCCTTTGATAGTGTGCAATTACCTATCATTGCAGGTGTATCTTTGATACCCAATTATAAGCTTACCTTAATTTTCTCCAAGTTATTTTTCACATGTGAGTGTGTTGCTTTGCTTGTTATGGTCACTACCTTAGATTTATTTTCAAGCTCTGTGCTGTGTATATTTCAAATAAGCCAAAAACTTATAAAAAAAATGTCTTTCATTTCTGTCTCTCTATCTTAATGTCTCTTTTTTTCTTCAACCCATATGTATTCTTTCCCTTTAAGGAATTACTGAATTTTACAATAATCTGCAGTTACTGAAGAACATATACAAATCAATATAACACTGGATATAAGCAACAATTGGAGATCATGATTTCAGTAGTTCTGCAAATCCAACAGTATTTTCAATACTAATTACATCACTGTTAGATATATTAATTAACCCTTCCATGAAAATGGACTGAGCAGACTTTTCCACTGTCAATGTTGCAAATCAATATTTTCATGTAGGCTGCAGTGAATGACAACCTCCTTCGTGTTCCCTCTGCCGAACTGCATGACCCCATGGCTAAGAGTTTAACCCCTTTATTCGATAGGAATATGACTAGAAAAGTCTTTTAGTCTTTAAACAAGGGCACTTTTTTCCTTCATATGACATAAGCTGCATTTAGTGGCAAGCTGACACTTCATCGACAGTCCTCCTGGTGACAATTCTTATGCTAGCAATGCTTTCGGAAGCAATCCCGTTATTGCTGGTGTTACATTCAACTCAAGAAATCATTACTTGTGGCATTAAAGTGATAATTACCTGTAATGACCGCCGCCCAACATGCCAAGAGAGTGATGTACCGGCCGGCCATGATGAGTGCCACTAGTCATGGCCTCATGCACGCCTCATAACTCCTCTCAGATGGAGAAAACGCCGCCCTTGTTGCCGCTGCTCTTGCCTGTGCTTGCTGGGCCACCGCCACCATCACAACACTTAGATTGCATATACACTGTCACACACTATACTACTTAGCCTATAGTTCTCTCACTATCGTATCATGCATTTAGCGGCTGACTTATTGTAATTATATCGCTGCAGCCGATCATTCGACCATGACGAGACCCGCGACTGACATGCCCGAGACTAAAAACGGCAGACACTGAGAGCAGACACTGAGCGCCCAGCAGACTCAACACTGTGTCTGTCACACTCACTGCCACTACCACGACTCACATGCGCTCTTCTCACCCTCATTTCTTACCACCCCCTGTCCTCATCATCTATTAATTCGTTTTCTTATGTAGAAAATATTCCCCTGAACCAGCTCCTTCAATCCCAAAGGCATTCAAAATTCACGACATGAGAAATAAAGGCATTTGCAGGATCCGTTGGCGAGGCTGGCATCTCTAACGTGGTTGCGGGCGAGTCCACGAGCCAGACAGGGAGGTTGCCTTACACGCTCCTGCACTACCCTACACCAATTGCAATTCCTCTCTTTTATAAGAGTTATAGGGCTGTGTTAGATGTCTGTCTGATGTATGCTGGAGAAATTGGCAATGGATATTTTTGCGCCTTCCGCCGTGTGAGGAAGAACAAGTGAAGCAGCAACCAAGCAACCATGCTTGAGTTGCTCTGCCAGTTTTAAGCCTCTTGTCTTTTCACACAGACAGGAGAACGGATTCATTCAAACACTTTAGGCTGTGAATTATCAGACATCAATTCAATATTACAATTTGTCTTTATGTATATAGATTCGGTCCAGCCGCACTGTATGGTGTGCGGACAGTTTATTGACCACCGTCGCCAGACATATTCTAACAAAGATTGTTTTTTGTCACTCTTTTTGTGGGGAGTGTGCTTTTTGGCAGTTTGTATTGATAATCATACTCTGTATTAGGATAGAATCTGGCTTTGGAACAGCACGAACAGATGTACACTTCAAATGCACACACACACACACACACACACACACACACACACACACACACACACACACACACACACACACACACACACACACACACGCACACACACACACACGCGCACACACACACACACACACACACACACACACACACACACACACACACACACACACACACACACACACACGCACACACACACACACACACAATATATATATATACATATATACATATATATATAATATATATATACGTGGATATATAAATACACGCGCACACACACACACACACACGCACACACACACACACACACACACACCCACACACACACACACATACACACACACACACACACACACACACACACATATATATATATATATATATATATATATATATATATATATATATGTGTGTGTGTGTGTGTTTGTGTGTGCATGTACATATATATATATATATATATATATACATATAAATATATACACACACATATATATGTATAAATATATATATGTAAATATATACATATATATATATAAATATATATTTACATATATGCGTGTGTGTATATGTGTATATATATATGTACATGCACACACACACACACACACACACATACACACACACACACACACACACACACACACACACACACACACACACACACACATATATATATATATATATATATATATATATTATATATATGTATATTTATGTGTGTGTTTATGTGTTTGTTTGTTTGTTTGAGTATGTGTGTGTGTGTGTGTGCGTGCATATGAAAAGAGGTGTGTATATATAAAATATAATATATATGTATATATTTATATACACACATATGTGTACACACACCCACACACAAGAAAAGAAAAAGCAAAACTGGATGTCACCAAAGAAAGCTTATAGATGTATCTATTAAATGCAAACCAAATGCTAACAAAGTTCTCAGAACTCACGTACAGACAGCACTTTGACCATGCAGTAATGAAGAGAGTGTGATAGCTATGAGTGAGTGGAGTGATTTACATAGAATATTGTAAGATTTTGAATCCTTTCCATCACAGTAATCATATGATTGGGATATGGAATTGCAAAGTGCTTGTGTCGACAGCAACAAATTTCCTTCAAAGAAAAAAGAACTATTCCTATATAAAGTGTTCCTTTGGTTTGCTAAGATTTCTTTTATTGAAAGATTTATTGATTTGCTTTATTTTTTTTCTATTATACATTTAATTGATTAATTGTTTAGCAGTTCTTTTTTTCTTTTTTTTCTTGAATGATTATGCAGAGATCTTGCCATATTTAATGAGAAGAATCTTTGAATTTTCCTGATCATTGTTCATGAGAGTATATCTGATATCTCTCTTTCTCACAAAAAAAGTCAAGGGGGAGATAAATGTACTAGAAAGGGTGTTATTTGTGGCATTGTGTTTTGCATGTGCTGGTAACATACTAGTAACACTTGTATGGTTGCACAACATTAAAATTGTAATACCAGAGCCGACCATTGCAAAACACAACAATCAATGGTTTTTCGCAGATGAATAACATTAACTATATAGGATGGGGTATACTAAGGAAAATTGTTGGAGTGATGTAATTGTTGGAGTGGCTAGAACGAGGTCGCAAGCGTCAACGAACTGCCTCAGGGACTCCGGCTCTACATTTTTTCCTCAGGGTTGACTCCCGAAGCCTTTTCATCTTATAGATGCCATAATAGGTGCTCACATGCACAGATTTGCACAATAATAATAATAATAATAATAATAATAATAATAATAATAATAATGATATCAATGATAATAATAATGATACTAATGATGATGATAATAATAATCATAATGATGATGATGATAATAATAATAATAATAATAATAATAATAATAATAATAATAATAATAACTATAATAATAATAATAATGATAATGATAATAATAATAATAATAATAATGAGGATAATAATGACAATGATGATAATAATAATAATAGTTATTATATTAATAATAATGATGATCATGATGATGATAATAGTAATAACAGTATAATTAATAATGATAGTAAAGATGATAATAATAATATTAATAGTAATGATAATAATATTAATGATAATAATGATAATAGTAATAACAAAAAATAAGGATAGCATTGCGATAAACAACAACGACAACAACAATAACAGTAACAATGAATATAGTTGTAATAATGATTGTGATAATGCGGTAGTGAAGCTTGTCGACCACACAGAAGTCCTTAACCTAAACCTCTCACATATTCAGAATTAGTGTCAGATTGAGGGTGGGGTTTTAGGACCTAATAATAATGTCCTCGACTCCCCACAAGCAAGGGTCCGGCACATTTCACACAGTCTCGGACCCCTTTCTATTTCTTCTTTAGTGCTGTCTTCACATCACACTACCTTTACTATTGTGTGACATTTCATAAAGGAATTGATTGGGTTTCCCTTGGCAAGAATTTTTGGGTAAAGATCTTATGATGGGCATGGTTTATGGTAAATTAATATAAAAAAATTGACAGGAATGATCATGATTCAATTCGTCAGATAGGGCGAAGGACCGTTTCTTTTGGAGGGAATTTGTTTGGGATTCCAAGGCTTATCAGCCCAGTGATCTTTCCGTTTCATGATTATGAAACCCTTTCCTCATTTTCTGGTTCCCTGCTTACTTGAAGAAGTCGAGACGGGACAGGAAGTTTTAAAGGAAGCTATTTTCAGTGCGCTACGTCATCGGTTGCAAGTAGCATTAGGCCGAATGAAACAAGAGCTCTTCCTTTGTATAAGATTCTTCAGAAAATCGTACACGAAACGTTATTGAGTTTCTTGGAGGGTTTCGGGATCTCCTCCCTTCACGTCCTCCAAGTCCGAGTCCTAGACCTTTGAGTTCTTCCAAACCTCGACCTCCGAATCCGAATTCGAATCCTCCCAGTCCTCGACCTCCCAGCCATCATCTTCGTCCTCGCCTTCCACGTTCTCCTCGTCGTCGCTGTCCGAATCTTCGTCCTCGTCCTCGTCCTCCAAGTTCGAGTATTCGAAATCCGAATGTTTGTTTGACATCTAACACAGACATCTAACAAAGCCATATAACTCTTTAAGAAAAAATAATTGCAATCGGTGTACTTACTATACAGGCCTTTACGTGTATGATCTGGTTCCCCGACTATATATAGCAGTGGGTTCGACGATATCCGACATGGCACCGAAGGAGGACCCTGCTGCAGAAACCGTCACCTTAGGATGCTGTGGGAGAGACGTAACGGGAAGATCACTACAGGCCTGCGAACCAGGATGTTCGTCAGAGCAGGTATTAAGCTGCCCCAGGATGCTGTGGAAAGGCGCCGCCTGCCTGGACGCCTGCAGATCCAGTCAAACTCCAGGAGCTCGTCAGCGCAGGTATCAGCTGCTCTGAGATGCCGAAGAGAACGACTCCTGCCTGGACGTCCGTAGATCCAGATGAAGATTACGAGGACGTCTGGACGAGCACGCAGTCGAGAAGAACTTGGTGCGGTCGAGGAGGACCTGTGTCAGACCTTCGAGAACGTGTGGATGTCGAGGACGGATGGATTTCGCCAAGGACCAGGAAGAAGAAGAGGACAACAAGCACGAGCAGCCACGAAGATGGACCAAGGACAACGTACGCGAGAACGAGATGACCAGCCAATCAGGACCAGGCAAAGTTGGGTCATCCCTTGAGGCCAATCTAAGGCGCCTTGAGGAAGAGCCGTGAGTAGATAGCCGAGCAATGTAGTATGTCACTAAGCAGACGTAGACAGTGGAAACAGTGATATCGCCCCCACCCCTCCCATTTCTTACAGCTATTGCCCCACGTCACGTCTCCGGTGGACACTCGTTGCTTGTGCCCAAAGATGACCCACTCGTCAGTTCGCTCCCAGCAGTCATCGTGACCAGGCTAGCCGGACACGCGACACCGAGCTCAGCTCTGTTCCTAAGACAACGTCTCGTGTGTTCCCTTTACTGTGTTGTACTCTTCCCTAACAAAGAGTCAAGCCGTATAACCTCTACGACTACCCCTGCTAGCCATTGTACTAAGGTTTTGAGTCTTGCAGTGTGTATGTGTGTATGTGTGTGTGTGTGTGTGTGTTACTGTCTGTGTGTGTGCGCGCGGATTATTAGTATTTGAATCCTGAGGCTACATCCTTATTTTTTTTTAACAAGTAGATGTCTTCCATTAATCGAGACTTAGGGCTGACACACAAATATTCCAATAGTATTTAGGTAGATAGATATATAGATATACATATACACATATATGTATGCATACTTACATACAAACATGACTCATATTCACTTTTAATAGCAAACTCTGAGCTCAGCTCACCCTGCCTACCTGCTCATGACCCGCTTTCCACTTCTCCCTTCGTCGTTGTATGCAAAACATTTATTGTTTAACTTTTACGACTGCTATTTATCTGTCTGTCTGTCTGGTTTCACGACTGTCTCTCGAGGTTAGTTTGGAGCGTCACTTGTTTCCTTCTTCTCAACCCTTCTGCTCCGGTTATTATTGGTCTCGGGTAATTTGTCCGTGGGTGTCTTACTTTCCATCCCTGTTCTCTTTGTCTAACTGTCTTTCAGTTTTTCTCTCTCTCTGTCGCTTACTCTTTTCTCATTAAATTTACCTTTTTTTTTCTCTATATATACACAAGCATATATATCCTCATTTCCTGTCCTTCTCTTTCCCTGTCTCATTCCGTTACAGAAGAACCTTGGGTAAATAGATTCCAAATATCATTACGAAAATTAATTCAGTTGTAGGAAGAGCTATATGGGTTAATGAATCGACATGTAAAATATATACCTTAATATATATATAAAAAAACAAAACAAGGAAAAAGATCAAAAGTTATCAGATTCAGAAATGCAATACATCTCACCCCCATCCCCCCCCTAAAAATAATGAATTACAAAAAATATAAAATAAATAAAGATAAAAATAACGAATATAATAATCAGACCATATGACGACCGCAGTGCATTATTCTTCACAGAGCAATCTGCTGCTGCGGCGACATCGACGGTGGGACAGAAGTGTAGAAAATGTGGGGCGAGGTCACTGTTTCCGCTGTCGACGTCTGCTTAATGACATGCAACACACACACACACACACACACACACACACACACACACACACACACACACACACACACACACACACACACACACACACACATGTGTGTGTGTGTATATATATATATAAATATATATATATATATATATGTTTGTGCGTTCGTGCTTTTAACTAACTTTGATCTCGGCCTTCTCCACTGGCGACTGAACTGACCAGCCTGCGTCTGGTGGCGGCCAGTTGCTCTTTCAGCTGACGCCGATCCTGATCCCGCTGTTATATCACACTTATTATGCAGTTGTTTCAGAAAATGTAGTGGGCGATTTTTTTTTTCCACGTGAATAAACGATACCGAAATGTAGAAATGATTTAGGCAGTTATTTTCACCATAATCCACCGAATCCAACCGTTATTCTCTTACCATCGCTTGCAATCATATCAATCAGTTATGTATCTAAATAAGGACACAATATCATTAACATAATGAAAAATATATAATTTATAAAATATAACCGAATAGAATAACATATAACACATTTTTGCATCTTCAATAGGGAGACAATATTTTTCTTATCCTCAACGAACCTTTATCTGATCGTCCCTGGCTCGGAGGAGATGAATGGGTAGCGACCTGGTGGCGCCGACGACAGGGTGCTGCACACTCCTATGCTCTAACATTCGTCTGAGTTCTTCGACTTCGCGTTCCTTGTGAGCCACCTGGTGCACGGAAACGGACGCATTGTGTATTATAGAGTAGGAATTAAAGTAAGGAAAAAAGCTGGAACATGTGCGTGTACGCGGAATGTGAGCATTTTCTTCCACGCGGTATTCATTATTTTTACCTATTCACCTCCATTCGCTCAACATTCACTCGTACTCCCCAAAGATACCCTAAAAAAAATCAGGAAAGGGGAACTGTGGCACACATCACGAATCGGACGTTCACCTGTTTGTTTACCTCCGTCTCGCTCGCCGCTGCCCTTTGCGTTGCAGCCACGAGACGTTTCTGAAGGAGTTGGTTCTTCCGGAGCAGGTCCTAGGTGATGGGTTCGGAGGCCTGGGGAGAGGAAAGGCATCGTTAAGATCTACAATTTGTGGTTATCGTTTTTTTCTGCATGGGTAGATTTACTCCTTTATGGCCGTTCATTGTGTTGTATTTTTATTATGCTTGATTAGATATTCGGATAACAGGTTAGAGAGGTCTAACGAATGAAAAAGAAAATGCATAGACCTTTTGACTTTCAATTCATTGAAAGAATTAAAAGTAAAAAACAAAATGAAAGTGTACACACACACACACACACACACACACACACACACACACACACACACACACACACACACACACACACACACACACACACACACACACACATATATATATATAATTAATGAGCACAATTAATAGAATAAAATAAATAAATATCTAAACCAATAAATGAAAA
>NC_061825.1:43098286-43103286 GCF_019202785.1 Penaeus chinensis | reverse complement strand
GTTCAGTGACCCAAAGGTGTGTAAGAGTTTCCTTCTCACCTGCTGTCTCCAGGAGATTCTTTCGTCGACGGTGAGTCTAGGTTTTTGAGATTTTATAGAATTTCCATTTGTCTGCTGTTCATAGCCAGATAAAAAATAATAATGAACAAGTTAATTACTTTATTTTCACAACCCATTTAATGGTTAAATGTTTTCTATAAGTGAAATCGTGTGCTTGCTCTGGGAGTTCAAAATGATTTTGTTTTACTGATTTTGCAGCCCTGTGATAGTGTCACATCGTTTTACTTACAATGCTTCAGCTGGTTCTTTGTAGAACTCGATGATGTTAACGCTGTCTTCGTGGGTGCATATGAAAGGGCAAGCATCATAAACATGAGAGATGTTGTGGTCGTCCCAGAGGAAGATTTTGATTTTACAATGGATGAAGAGGGGAGTGTATAACCTAGGCCGGAACTTGGGGATGTCCCCGAGATGATGCCAACGTATCGCTAACTTCATCGAACTCTGCCATGAAAGGAAACACCCCCAGCGACTCCTATAATGATCTTCTGCGTGACGGACTACACTAAAGGCAATGAAAATCAATACTTCTTCACAAGCATGAAGAGCGACGTAAGCAACCTTTAGGAATGGGGCAGGCAGATACCATGCAGCTAAGGATGCGCGGAGAGGCAGGAGTTCCGGTATATCGCTACCCCGTGCATTCTCTGAGTGTAATGAGCTCCTCTGAAAAAAAAAAAACGGACGAGGTTCGAAACGTAGCCGACATCGTCGATGTTGGCCCACTACTGAAGCTGCGCGATTTAATCCACCCAGAATTTTTCTCCGCCTTATGGACACCGAGATACTTACGGTGGTTGCTCACAAGAATGGTTTATTAGTAAGCAAGAAATTACAAATGATCCCGCAGTCGGCTCCGCACACGCACCAGCGATAGGAAGACCGCCCAGTTGTTCCTGCTACACCCTGGTTTGCCGCGTCTAATTCGCGTGAAGGTAAATATATAATTGTTTTGATGTATGAAGTTGAAATTATACAATTAGAACAGTACGTGAATGTGATAAGAATGACCCACAGTAATTCTTACTTATGTATTTAAAAAAAAAAAAAAAAAAAAAAAATCCAGGGGAGGATGAAAGGGGGCTCTGAAATGAAACAATTCATACTATTATATTTTATTGAAGATCACGATGAAATGTTGGCAATTTGTTTATCTACCGCCCCCTTTTCCACAGATGCAACCCAGCGGATCTGCCCAAGGCTGTGTGTGATAGCCCGAAGTGAAGGGTGGTACTGGTTGGTTACTTCATTAAGCTTCTCTTATAAAGGATTTTTTTTACAATAAATGTATTCATGCTAATCGACATCCTTCCTGAATTAGAAAAAAAAAAAACAGGATATCAAAGGGATAAATATCGAGGCACAGTGTACCCGAAATACCATTATTATTAGTTGAAAAAAGGAATGCCATTTTAGAGTAAAATCAAAGGGTTTGTCTAAAATTAAATGGATAGAAAGGTAACAGAAAAAGGTAGTGACTGCAAGTGGAAGGAATATTGCAAATATTTCAAAATGTGTATAGGTTAAAGGTAGTATGGATTTCTAATAAATAAAAACACACAAAAACAATCGGTAAAAAGTAAATCTGTACTTAAGGACATCCATGGTACATCCCACAAAGTATGTGATACTGACAGTGACAAAAGGATCATAATATATTATGTTTCCTGAACAATCTGATCTGTTTACAATCAGACAAGAGAGGCATTCAAGAGAGTGCATAATAATGGTGACTTCTACGTTGGTTTATTATTATTAACGAACACTGGATTGCAATGAAAGTTTGTGATGCAAGAAACTGAATAATTGCATGATTAATTTTTAAGTTATCAGGGTAAATCAATCTAGTCTCATGTGAAGACTGTGAAAGAAAAGGAGAATCAAATACATTAGTTTTAAACAGAAGTGTGACTGGATAATGATTTAATGTACTCTAATGAAATTGGCTTTTGTTGTGTTATCTTATGGTAATCAAAATTCAACTCAGATTTTCATGACTAACCATTGTGATTTACATAATGATTTCTGATGTACATGTGAATAAAGAATGTTGCAACTACATTTCTAAAGTATTCTACTTCCTTCTTTTCAGTTATGTTGACTAATTTCTACCATATATCATGTAAATGTATCTTCCAGAATTCAAGAATATTAACTGTAAAAAAAATTAGGAAAATGTACAATCATTGTCAGATTAACAAAATTGGTCTAATATTGCTTGTAGATTATTTCTTTAGAAGTGGAGAAGTGTGATAATGCTATGATTATGGTTTTGTACAGAAGACTTTCACAGTAGATTTCAAGGCAATAGTCCTGAACGCTATTGACAGGTCTTAAATGATCTTTATGCAATATAGGTATGGCAACACCGGTGTAACACAGAAAATATTTCAGCACACATCTCATTGTTCTGCTGCAATTCAATTCATCTGTCTCTTCTTTCTCATGAACAAAAAAAGAATCATTGTATTGGTACGATGTCTAAATATTGTGACTATCCTCTAAGACTCAAACTTAAATTTCAGAAACAGCCGTAAGCAACAGGGGATCAGACTTAAAAAGTATGGAAGATGTGAGACTTTAGCACATAAATGAATACTTTATCTGCTCACAGTCAATAGTGGCCTGTTTCCATAGGACAGTGTGAACACAATGTAAATATTTTGGGTAGTAAAGGATGACATCTGTATACACATTCCTTTGAAGAAACATTTTGTTGGGTTTAAACTTCAGAGGTAAACGGGTAATAGACAAGGATGTCCAGAATACTTCATATGCATTCCACAACCTGACTAACAATCTTCTTAAGTGATGTATTGAGGCATTAGGTGTACTATATGGTTTTATAACATGTGACTAAGTTTTAATCCAAAGCCGCTGGGGATGGCATGTACGTACGTCATGCCCAATGTGAATTCAGTTTATTAATTGTTTTTACATATAGATGGCTCTACAAGTACTAAGTCACCAATGAGCCAGTTATGAGTACTACCTGTCTCACTTCTTCACCCTTTTCCTTGATTTTCGAAAACATTTTCTGGTATATAGTATTGCTGCTAATATATTTTTATTATAGTGCTTATAATAAAAATAACAGCATTGATATTGGTAACATTAATAAAAAAAACTTTTTCCGCAAACTTAAAGAAAAGTTAAATCAGGTGAGGTCACAAGGTCTGCTGATTGACTCCTTTGTGGCTAAGCACTTGCAAAGCAGAAACATTTCACAAAACAATACCACAGTGAACACAATATTCTCCCAGAGACTTTGGGGTAATAAAATACCTTGAAAACAAATGTCTCAAAGTCAGTTTGATTACTATTATAATGCAATGCATATTTTGAATTATAGGTTAATTTAGAAATTTTAGAAAGAATGAAGCTGATACTCCTTTCTATATTCTACATATAAAAGACATTCTAAAAATCATAAAATCAAAATATGCAAAATATTTCACTAGAAAAAGGAAAGTACACAACTTAAGAAATTAAAGGTAAATCCTTTATTGAAAAGTGAAAAAAGACATTATATATTTCATGGTCATTATCATGTGTGCAATCATAGAGGCACAAAAGTACACATTAAAACAGTCTTGTCATACAAAAATAAAGTTGAAAAAACAACCATCAAAATGTATTCACAAATACTATTCAGCTTTATTTACATATCAAAATTGAAAAATATGTTTTTTACCTTATAAATTAAGAATCAATATGGAATAAAAATTTGTTCATTTAAAATACATGATCTCCATTTAATCCTTGTTTGCATAAGACAAGAACTCAAGTCTCATCTTACAGAATATTTATGCCACATCTTTAAACACAATATACAGTATAGTATTGATTTATTTAAAAAGTTGAGCTTAAATACAAATAAACTATATATGATAACATTAATTGTGATGCAAAACCTTTCTAATGTTTTGAGATTTCATATCCATGTATATTAAACCTTCATTTTTTTTTTTTTTTTTTTTTTTGAAAAATGAAAAGGCATTATTTGAATATTAAAACATTATCTTCAGCATCATGCCGACATGGATTAATTTTTCAAACCTTAATAACATTTCAATTAAATGGCCATTTCAACTTAAACAATTGGAAATAAAGAGCAGATGCTCATATCCTCATTCACACTGCACAATAAAAATACATATTACTTTCACAACCAGTTTAGCTCATTACCATATTCCTTTGTAGTTACCTATCATGTTCCTTATGGAAGACAACCAGGTACTCAGTGACTGATGCAATCACTGAATGAGTAGAGAACACAACACATATTTGGAATATCAATCTTCTATCAAGTACTGGAATGTACTATATGCATAACTATATATACAGTATATGGGGAAAAGACTGTCTTACAATTATGCACTAAATAATAAAAATATAACTTTTCTAAAAAAAAAAAAAAATCAAAATCAAAATTGCATCAGGAGATTGAAAAAAAAATCTTCAGATCAATTAAAACATCAACAAAAATCACAGTCATTTCATCTATAATGAAGATAAAATTGGAAAATTGGCAGAATATAGGCATCTATTGCACAAAAACATTGGCTACTTTTGTGCACTCTCTTTCACATAAAATATAAGGAAACACCAATCAACCTTAACAACAGACATATTACCTTTAATATCACAAATAACAAGCATACCCATGTAAAACAACACTGACTTAACAGTTTAAAAAAATGTTCCTATAAGGCACTTGCCTAACTAGCTACTTCACGCACGCACACACACACACACATGCACACACACACACACACACACGCACACACACAAACACACATTTCTACCACAGTTTGTGCACGCTTCTAATTCTCTCCAAACAGCCCTAATATTATTGTTTGTGATTATCAACCAAAGTATGGACAGTCCCACAGTTCTATCATATTTTAATGATGTTCTAGAAAATTCCTCTCTAATGT
>NC_061825.1:43090786-43093286 GCF_019202785.1 Penaeus chinensis | reverse complement strand
TCTCTACTCTCCTCTCTCTCACTCTCTCTCCTCCTCTCCTCTCTCTCTCCTTCTCTCTCTCTCTCTCATCTCTCTCTCCTCTCTCTCTCTCTCTTCTCCTCTCTTCTCTCTCATCTCTTCCTCTCCCTCTCCTCTCTCTCTCCCTCTCTCTCCTCTCCTCTCTCTCTCCTCCTCTCTCTCTCCTCTCCTCTCCCTCTCCACCTCTCCTCTCTCTCTCCCTCTCTCTCCCTCCTCTCTCTCTCCTCTCTCTCCTCCTCTCTCTCTCTCCTCTCTCTCTCTCTCTCTCTCCTCTCTCTCTCCTCTCTCTCTCTCTCCTCTCTATCTATCTATCTCTCTCTATCTCACCTCTCTATCTCTATCTTTATCTCTCTCCTCTCTATCTCTATCTCACTCTCTCTCCTCTCTATCTCTATCTCACTCTCTCTCCTCTCTCTCTCTCTCTCTCTCTCTCTCTCTCTCTCTCTCTCTCTCTCTCTCTCTCTCTCTCTCTCTCTCTCTCTCTCTCTCTCTCTCTCTCCTCTCTCTCTCTCTCCTCCTCTCTCTCTCTCTCCTCTCTCTCTCTCTCCTCTCTCTCTCTCTCCTCTCTCTCTCTCTCCTCTCTCTCTCTCTCCTCTCTCTCTCTCTCCTCTCTCTCTCTCTCCTCTCTCTCTCTCTCTCTCCTTTATATCTCTATATCTCTCTCTCTCCTTTCTATCTCTATCTCTATCTCTATCTCTCTCTCTCTCTCTATCTCTATCTTTATCTCTCTCCTCTCTATCTCTATCTCTATCTCTCTCTCTCCTCTCTATCTCTCTCTCTCTCTCTCCTCTCTATCTCTCTCTCTCTCTCTCCTCTCTATCTCTATCTCTCTATCTCTCTCTCTCCTCTCTATCTCTATCTCTCTCTCTCTCTCCTCTCTATCTCTCTATCTCTCTCTCTCCTCTCTATCTCTATCTCTCTCTCCTCTCTAGCTCTATCTCTCTCTCCTCTCTATCTCTATCTCTCTCTCCTCTCTATCTCTCTCTCTCTCTCCTCTCTATCTCTATCTCTCCTCTCTATCTCTATCTCTCCTCTCTATCTCCTCTCTATCTCTATCTCTACCTCTCTCTCCTCTCTATCTCTATCTCTATCTCTCTCTCTCTTCTCTATCTCTATCTCTCTCCTCTCTATCTCTATCTCTCTCCTCTCTATCTCTATCTCTCTCCTCTCTATCTCTATCTCTCTCCTCTCTATCTCTATCTCTCTCCTCTCTATCTCTATATCTAACTCTCTCCTCTCTATCTCTATCTCTCTCCTCTCTATCTCTATCTCTCTTCTCTTTCTCTGAGTACCTAACTTGATTCTATAATGCAGCATGATACCGACACATTTTCAAATACAACATAACTTACGGGTGACACATCAATGTACATTGCATGCTTCTCTGGGTCTGGCTTCAATCCAACAACAGCTTCCCTGTACTTTCTGTCTGCCTGGTAGAAATGTGGCCATGAAATAACAGTAGGTGACCCTAAAAAAAAAAGAAATAATTTATATAAAGCACTGTTTCATGAATTGGTAGTATGGGACTCCCATATTTTCTCATCTGTAGCAATACATATTTTGTTATTTCAACCTATTCATTAAAGTTTGGTGAGGTCAAGTTACATGAGCATATGTCACTCCACTCAAACTCATGCTGGGGCTAATCTGGCTTCATTCCAGCTGCTAGGACCCCGTTACATACACTACACATACTCAAATGGAGGCCAAATGCCAGAAGTAAGAGGGCATAAGACCACAAAATGCATGATTTTCTGATAATGGCTGTGTTGGAAGAAGGAATGGCAAATGTTACTAGTTCTTAAAGACTGGTGTTGAAATGTTGGATAGATTTTATCTTCATATCCTCCTATAATCAAAGTTCCAGAATTAAAAGCTAAATATTAAAGGAACTGAAACCAGACAATTTTATCAGTCATACAAATTAAACAGTATTAAGAATTTTAATTTATATAGAAATCACAGCAGGTAATACCAGAAAAAGTTTCTTGAGAACAAAAAGTATGATTTGCCAGTTAACTATGACTTTAGCTGTTCCTCTTCCACAATCTTGACCCATTCCTTAAAATTGTTAGCATAGCAAAGTCACAAGTCAATTCAACTGCAATCATACCTTGAAAATATGTCTATTAAAACAAGAATTAGAGTAATTAAAAAGAAAGAAAGAGAAAAATCTAGTTACCAAATTTGCAAGTACTGATGTTAAAAACCCCTCCTCCAAGGCATGGTGGACCTCCTACACAATAGCAGTCATTCTCTGGTGTGACATCAAAGATATTTCGTGGGGGAGAGAACCTGTGACAGAAAACAACTTCAATTTAAAATATCACTGAAAAGTACCACTTATATATCTATATCTTGAAGTTCACTATATTAGTCACCCAAAGGAAGATTGTTGAGAAAAAAAGATCAAGAACATCTATACATAATCCATAAGTAACATAAAACCATTAATTTCCCCATAACTGAAAACCGTTGA
>NC_061825.1:43070786-43080786 GCF_019202785.1 Penaeus chinensis | reverse complement strand
ATACACACACAAGCATGCACACACACACACACACACACACACACACACAAACATGCACACACACACACACACACACACACATACACACACACACACACAAGCATGCACACACACACACACAAGCATGCACACACACACACACACACACACACACACACACACACACACACACACACACACACACACACAAGCATGCCCACACACACACACACACACCACACACACACACACACACACACACACACACACACACACACACACACACAAGCATGCCCACACACACACACACAAGCATGCCCACACACACACACACACACACAAGCATGCCCACACACACACACACACAACACACACACCACACACACACACACACACACACACACACACACACACACACACACCACACACACACACACCACACACAAGCATGCATGCACACACACACACACACACCACACACACACACACACACACACACACACACACACACAAGCATGCCCACACACAAGCAGCATGCACACACACACACACACACACACACACACACACACACACACAATGCATGCACACACACACACACACACACACCACCACACACAACACACACACATACCACAACACAAGCATGCCCACACACACACAACACAAGCATGCCCCACACACACACACACACACACAAGCATGCACACACACACACACACACACACACACACACACACACACACACACACACACACACACACACACACACACACACACAAATGTACAAGTATAAGATATGTATACACATACAAGTGTATGTGGGGCCTATGTGAAAATGTGCACATTACTATGTATCTGCTTGTGTGTATGCAACTTGTTTTTTTTTTCACAAATCCCTGTAGCCACATGTCAAAAGTATCTTTACTTTTATATATAACACATATGTCAAGTCTATGAATAACATAGGTTAGAAAGAGAGTAACTGACAACTATGCACAAAACTACAGGGCATTAATGGGAAACAATATCCAACTATACTTTTTTTTTTTGTTTCAATTTACCCTGAATTAGTTAATAAGCATTATCTAATCAAGCCATCATTATTATTTATCATTTGCAGCATGTTTTTTGTTAAAACTAGTATTCTAAAAAATAATTTCCAGTTGCAGATCAATAACAATATACTGCAGTTCCATGGCCATACATCTATGAAAATAACATTTCACATTCTCTTTACATATGGAGCCTTGCTGTAATGCCTAAAATGAAAACATACATTATATTTCACCCTTATCCAAAAATGTACTCAGAGTATAAATAAATATCTATAATAGAATGCACCCCATAAAAACTTTACATACAATTTCAAAATCAATTAGTGCTGATTTCTTCCCTAAAAGTTACTCCATATTTTTCTACCTCAAATTTAATCTACTCTCTTACTTTATGTTAATATCTTAGTGGTCTCTTCATTCTTATTGAAAAGGATTGTAATCATTACTTATGAATATGATTGTTATGGTCAATTCTAAATAAAGGAATCAACTTTATTTCACTATGTAAATATTACTACAAAAGGTTTACTATGATCATGAATCTTGTTCTTCTTTCAAGGTAAGTAAGGAGAGCTACATATATCTATATGAAAAGACTAAAAGTTTTCTTCTCTCTCTACAGAACACATTATTCAAGATTTCCATTTGTTTAGTAGGCTTGAAAACTAGCTCTCCTGGATTTTCTGCCTCTTGCTCTTATCAATCCACAGGGTTTTGAGGTTAGCCACAGATTACCCATCTGTCATTGTACATACTTGAGCTTAGTACCAAAACAACTCTTTGGTGTCCTGGTTTACATATATTTGAACAACATGGCTTGGAGATACTGAAGAAAAAAAACATGAGTATTTAAAATAGTACTGTCACTGCTATTTCACAAACTGCATATTGTGCTATCACTGGTAATTTATATGATACCTAATTCATATTTTCTTAAATCAAGTCTTTTGAAGATCCAGAATTCTTTTCAATTTACTTTTTACAGCTGACTCTAGATTCAAGAGGTATCTGGTAACATCAAATATCTAGGACACAAGATGCCAAGAGAAGGCATAATTTTGCATTTACTTCCTACAAAATTTTATTTAAAAGGCTTTCAACATACCTATGCAGATAAGGATGTCTCATTAAACAAAGCCTTATGACTGTGGTTAAGAATTTTCTGAGCTTTCAGGGTGTGTTAGAGCCCAAGACACATCAATTCTGTAAACTAAATATTAAGTCTAACAATATTATCCTTATCACTTTCCTACAGGTGTGATTCAGCCAAGTGAGAGCAACACAAAAGAAGGTGTTTCTAAATCCCATAGAAGTAAGCTACTAAAATAACATACAAATGTTTTCTTAATAACTGTTTTATCTGCAATTTCCTACTGACTGTGAAAATTACAATTCAAATCCACCCATCTTGTTCTGAATATCAAGGTATGTCTCTTTGTCAGAAAATGAGGCCATATACAAGGTGTCCCCAACTCTGTAATTAAACAGGTCTTGTGTGTATGTCAACTGGGGGGAGAAGTGACCCCCCTCAAGGTCTGTTTGCCTCCACTCCAGGGCTACAATCTTTAACTTTATTTTTCTAAACTAAATTAAGCATTTAGATGTCCAGTTATAGCTTTAAAATTCCCCTAAAATGGCTATTTTATTTTTTTTGTTTGCTTCACTCGCCTATCCGCCCCCCCCCCCCCCCGAAAAAAACTAAAATGACAGTTCAGAGGTGGTATTATTTAGGAGAAAAAAACGTCCTTCACGGGTTAAAGGTCATAGGAGGTAGGTATATTGAGTACCACCTTACTGGTTAAGACAACCACATTTTCGGGTCAGTCCATATTGCAAAGCTTAGTACTTACACTGCTGTTCGAAAATTATCATACACTACTGAAATCAACCTAATGGAAATGACTGCGAAACATCGGGATAATTTCTACCTTTAAGAATCTAGCACGACTTTCACAACGCAAAAACCGGCCAATGGGCTGCAATCTACAATGGTATCGATTCTTACAAATCCTGTAGAGAAGGTGAAACACATAATCCAGTCCAAGAGCCATTCATTCAAAAGAAGCAGACACGGCCAGGTGAAACCACAGTATAATTCCGCGTTTTGTTTGCACCTAGAGCATGAGCATACGCCTATATAACGTCGGAATTTTATTCACTTCCTTTAATAACGCCCTTGTCCACATTGACTTTGCATTACCTGCACACTGTATTCTGCGCATCTTGATAAGTATGTCACAAAAATTTCATTCACAGTACTCCGTTGCGTGCATCACTCCGCACACGTCCATACACACTGAGGTCACAACGCGCACTGACGCGACGAGCGGCAGTTGGCAACCCAGCAGAGAAGCTCTCGCATCAAGCCGCGTTGACCAATAGGAGCCTGAATTGCCTTCAGATCGGTGACGTTGTAGAGAAATAGCGTTTAGATCGATGACGTCACAAAGAAACAGCCAATTAGAGAATAGAGAGTTTTGTAAATTCCGCAGTTCGACAGTGGAAGAATAATAGTGGCACATGGGGATTATGGACGAACACGAGACAGAACAACGTGTGGATGTACAGTATGTACCCTATCCTCTTATCATAAACAAGGGCATGTAATTGACGATATTGTACCGGAAGATATCAATTCATTTCAATCAGGGAGATTGTGGCGTGGTGTAACGTTTGAATCACAGGTGCTTCAGTCACGCGTTTTTTTATGACTAAGAAAATCCCAACTAATTATTAATTCTGCAAGGTCAGTATATATATGATAACCCTGTCCACGTACAAAAACATGGTGAAGATTACTTATCATTATAACAAACGCACCGGAAGGTACAACTCCTTTTTAATGAGAGTGAAACATTGGTATCTAATGAGAAGCAAAAATATATATCCATCTGTGTTTATACACAGTGTTAGACTTAGCTTTACAGTAAGATGTGATTATTCTTACCGTCTTGTATGTTATGCACACCCACACACACCCACACACGCACACACGCACACACACACACACACACACACACACACACACACACACACACACACACACACACACACACATATATCTATGTATATATAAATATAAAAGGAAGACAGCTAAAGTAAGAAATGAATATGAATCGTAACGTTTCGAACTCTTCACGAGTTCCTCTTCAGACGAATAATATACCAAAATGGATGTGTACACACATACACACACACACACACACACACACACATGTATATATGAATATAAAAGGAAGACAGCCAAAGTAAGAAATGAATATGAATCGTAACGTTTCGAACACATCACGAGTTCCTCTTCAGACGAATAATATACCAAAATGGATCATCCATTTTGGTATATTATTCGTCTGAAGAGGAACTCGTGAAGAGTTCGAAACGTTACGATTCATATTCATTTCTTACTGTGGCTGTTTTCCTTTCAACTTTGTGTACACGTTACTGTGTTTGTGTTTGTGTATTTCATATATATATATATATATATATATATATATATACACACGCATATATATACATATATATACGTATACATATACATATATATACGCATATATATACATATATATATATGCATATATATACATATATATACATATATATACACATATATAAACACATGTGCACACGCACACACACACACACATGTTTATATTTGTGTGTGTGTACTTATGTAAAAAAAATATATACAAAAATACATTCATGCAAACATTATTAATTAGAAAACGTTATACATTAGAAATAGTGTTTTTCCATGTATCAAACAACCTTTCGCTTTCCCTCTCAATGAGTGTGTGTATTTGCGCGCGCGCACACACACATACATATATATATTTATTTATATATGTATGTATGTGTCTGTGTGTACAAATACACACACACTAACTGAAAGAGAAAGTGAAAAGTTGTTTGATACATGGAAAAACACTATTTCTAGTTTATAACGTTTTTCGTTAATTAACCCATTGCCGACGGGCATGGCATGTACGTACATGCCATGGCCACTGTGAGTTTACTTGTTTAATTGTTTTAACGCATAGATGGCTAAACTTGTACTAAGTCACCAATTAATACTAATACTACTGCTAAAAACTGCAGTAATAGCAATGATGATACTGATGTTAATGTTCATAACATAAATAAGATACATAAGAAAGCGGAAGATATATATCCGCATCATTATTACTTCCATTTCTGTTATTGACATCCTCGTTGAATTACTACAGGAAGCAATGTTTTTTTTTTTTTTTTTCATGATAACAAGGACTATCTAACCGCAACAAAAACTGGACTCTTCAGAACAACGCTGGTCGACGTGACTAAGTGCAGGATGTGTCTCATTTTGGGCGTAGGGGAAGATGACAGAGGCGCGATGAAGGATAAGGAGTTAATACAAATGAAATAGACAAAAACAAAATGATTTTTTATGTATGATTTTGGAGTCCTCTTTCGGGGTTGGTGGAGCTAGTGTAAACTTGCATTCTAAGTTTCTCTGGTGGATGAGAGTGGAGTAAATAACGGAGTAAAGGAAAAGTATTCAACGAGGTAAACGGGCATTTAACGAAATGAAGTTGATAGAGGTAAGGTGAAAGATGAAAAGCTTTTAAGGAATTCATTTTTTTTTCTTTAAATTTCAAGTGTCATATTTCGGTGGAAAGCAAGGTGAGGGCAGCTGGGTTGAAGTACCCTTAGATAGATAGATAGTGACGAAAACAGGAAAGTAAAGTAAGACATTTATGACGAGGTACATAAATATCAAACTAAGCAAAGTTAACATGAGGCATGATGAAGGATAGGAAGTTAAAATAAAAATAGTCCTATGTCGGAGGCAGGGGATGGGAAGGGAAGCTAGTATTAATGGTAAAAGAACTCGATATTAGAGAAATACAAAGGAGGAAACCGCCACACGCAGCGGTAATGGCGGTGAGAAAAGCGGATAAGTAAAAGAAAAGTAAGGACTAATCTCTCAGGGACCGCCAGACATTGTGTCCTAAGGCCTGTCTTGTTGATACATATAACGAATTAAAGAAATAATGAAAAATGCCAAGGTACATAGCTTAGTAAATAGGTAAATTTGGCAGGCGTTAACCCCGGTCATCTCACACCCATTTTTCGGAGGTATTTGATAAGAGAGGGAACTTGCATTTGGTGCGCGGTCAGTGGAGGGGTCATATTTTCCCTCCCCAGTTGACAATAAATAACTTTATTGTTTTTGGTATGATGAAATTCTGAATATCTAAATCATTATTTTACATACACTACGTTTTGCATTATATGTTGATAGAAGAAATCAAACTGCTGGTTTTTTACGCTGCGACTCGAAGCGTGAAAACCAGACAGCGCTCAAGGACAATCATCACCCTTACCGAAATGATTAGTCGCACATACCTCGCCACCCCTTTTTGTGTCCCCAACCATATTGCTTCTGAAACTCATAGTTACGCTGAGCACAATATGCATGGCGGTGAATTACGATGCAAAAAGAGTATGGTTATATTCGGTATTTCTTTTTATTATCAGTCGTATCCATCGTGAGTTGAGTTAATCACGTGGCTCACGTATATCCTAAAAATGTATTGGCAAGTATAACATCTGGTATATCTCAGCAACAGAATATAATTAGAACTCCCGTCATATCCTTATATGCGTTTGCCTTTACACAGAATACCACTTCGAACCCCAACCAGCGCATCCTCTCTGTACAAACTCATTAGAACCACTCTCACGTCGTGCACTGCCATTGGTGGAACTCCAACTCGCAGTCTGGTTGTATAATAAGCGTTTTATTGTCATTAAGATAATTTTCTTTCCGCTATCGAAATATGAGGATTCAATAATAACATATCATAGTAGAAATGTGAAGCAATATTTGTACATCCTGAATACTGCTTATAAATCTGCGCAACATTCAGTCATATTCTTGTTTGAGAATACACAGAGAAAAGTTGTAAAACAATAGAAAACAGCGAATCGAGGAACTACGGCCAAGCCCAAATGTAATCGTCCCAGGATTCAAAGTCGTTCTTTTCTTTTCTCCGATACAGCACGAAGAAAGAAAACCCTGCCAATTAATCCAGCCAATTCGCAGTGCCGGTTAGAAGGATGATTCGACAGAAGAGGAAAGAGCATAAGGTGGTTGGTAAAAGTGAATCGAAGCGGGCACGTTTTTTTTTTTTTTTTTTAGTTATTCGAAGGGTCAGTAGCCGAGAGAGGTTCAAGGCAGAGTGACGCCCATGAAAATACTGATGGAAGAATTTTTCCTTACATGCATTTCATACTTTATTATCGGGAAATGATTCCAAGGTGGCAGAATTCCATGATGGCGTGATGTTAAACGATCTCTTTTTATATAGATTACATGCTCTAGCATATATTTTTTTTTTTTCAAAGTCGATACCGTAACCGACTAAATAATGATTATCGTCCCAGTACACTATTGCAATCGCAGTCTCTTTTTTAGCAGATAGATGATTAAACATTTCCAAAATCAGTTTTCCAATCAGACTTAAACTCAACACCGTTATCCCCTAAAAGTAAGGAAACCTTACGTTGATGATTTTGGCACCCGAAGATGGAGCACCTCCGGATCAGCTTTCACAACTGTCATGCCTGTGGTTGTGGTTTTAGGGTAGTGCATCTAAAAGCTTTGGCATAATATCGCAATACTATCCGTTTTTTTCATTAGCTTGCGAAAGTTGCCATGTCATTGCAGTCTAATGGAATTAATGAGGGAAATTAATATTTTTTTTCTGAAGGTAATGAGCAATCGAGGATTATAATACTAACGCTTTTTAAAAAAAATAACAAAATGAAATAGTAAAAGGGTAGATGGTGTTTAGGATAATTTGATTGAAATGATGTTAATTTAGTTGTAAAAATTACCAATAAACTTAGTACATGCAAAGTGTTATTTCTGCCATAATTTTACAGTAGTGTTTTACTAATATTTATTCGTCCACGTTTGATAAAACAAATTAAAAAATATCAGAATTAAATTAGATACCAATACACACACACACACACACACATACACACACACACACACACACACACACACACACACACACACACACACACACATATATACATATACATATACATATATATATATGTATATAAACATATATATACATATATATGTATATATACATACAAATATATGTATATGTATATATACGTCTTCCAGCTGAATTGCAAATTATTCTAGCGTTGATGAAATGATAAAACAAAGCACTGTACGCAGGGGATTTCGAAACTATTATTTCCTCTCCAAATTAACTGGCCTTGCGTGTACAGTGGTATCACGAATACTATCGTAGACGCTGAGGCGGATATAGATTTTTACATGAGGTCAAAATAGGTACAAGGGGTGTTGGTAGGAGGATATGAGGGAAGAAATGCAGAATACTTTAAGTTATATGGGCAGCTTGTGGAGCAGTTGCTGTTTGTGTTTTAAAGTTACAACTTTAGAAACTGAAAAGTTAGCATTTGTGTTTTACAGTTACGATTTTTCAAACTAAAAAGTTAGTGAGGCAAACTTCACAGTAAGAGGCACCTTGTCCCCCGTAGATCCGCAATTGTAGACTTATAAGTAAAATTAATGTCATTTACAAGAAAGGTATCGAAGGGCCTAGCCACGTACATCATCTACTAATGTTGCTCTACTTCTCCGCTCAGAGTGCAATGAAGTATTGTTATCATCATTATTATCTTTATTATTTTAGTTGCTTTATGAAGTAATGTATGTTATTATTCGCTAATTTTCAAAACTGCCACAAGAGTGACTGAGTATATTATCATAAAGGAGTAAAGTTTACGCCACTGTCTCATCTGCAGCTTTTCATAGAATGAGCGCTAGGGTATTTTCTGTTGATGAAATGGAGAAAGTTACAGTTTCAGCGATAAAAAGCGAGAGTGAAAGGTGGTCTTTGTTGTCTGTACACTGCAGAAGTGTGCTGGAAATATTAAAGTATGATAATAATAGCAATAACACCGAGAATTATGTAAATTTGCTAGTAATGATGGTAGATGACAATGTGACGTGGATGATGATGATAATGATAATAATAACAGTGACATTAATGATAACCATTGTAATAATGATTACAATAATAATAATGATAGTAAAAATAATGACGATACTTATGATAATAATATTGATGATGATGACTATTATGATAATTATTGTTATTACAATTATCATTATAATTATAAAATACTAATAATGACAACAGTAAGGAAGATAGTGTTAGTACTCGTAATATCAGGAACAGTGATATTAGCAACAACATCAGTACAGTTATAATACAGGTAATGATGATGATGTACTACTAAAAATAATATTGATAATAATAAAGAAGATGATGATGATAATAATGAGGAAGAACAATCCCACTGACATAACATTGACAGAAAATCAAGATAAAAATTGGTACTAATGTAAGACAAAATCCTTGTTAAAAAGCAACGGCACACAATTCCCCAAAATACATCATATCACGGAAACATTCACAGTAAGACAGCAAAGGCTTTTACACCGGTAACCTGCCTACGTACCGTGACACCACTCGTGACCAGAAGACCGTGCTCTCGTCTTTGTTGTAAATACGCACATACACTGAAGCACGATCACACTATAGCTGTATTGTTAAGTATAAACGGATAGCAACGCTGGTATGTAATTTGTCTTTTATGATTATTATTCTAATAAAATAAGGAATGTAAGAATATATTGCATTTCGAAGGTTTTTTTTATACACATCAAGTATTCAAGATGTTCTGAAGTATTACGCTGACTATTCAAGAGGCACGTATTCCTATCGCAGTGACGGAACGATTTAGAAAGTTTTCTGGTCACATTCGGTGAAACTTTTCATCTAGAGCCTCAGGAGGACTCGTTAGGCATACACTGAAGATTCCCGCGTAAGTGCAGTTTCACATCCCCATTTTACTCTCTTGTGTTACAT
>NC_061825.1:43053286-43058286 GCF_019202785.1 Penaeus chinensis | reverse complement strand
GATATTGTACTATTGACACATACACTACGCATGTACAATCACATTCGCACATACATAAACAAAAACATGCATTCAAATGAAAATGAACACCGCATATATAATAAATCACAATAAAAGACGATAACTGACATACCCATACCGTGAACACACTATGTATACCTTCAGAACTAGACCATAATTTCCACACGACAACGATAAAATATATCACAACATTGACAAACAGATAAATTGCCGTCACAGACATTTTCCCCTTAACAGCATTCGTTTTGCTCCACTAATTGTAGCGTTAACTACTAACATCGGGTTTCTCCATGAAGATCTTCGTGTTTAATTTGTATTTGCAGTTCAGTAATCTTAAATTTCGTGATTATATCAGGAAAATAATATTTATGTACTATTAGAAAAAGTCGAAAATAATCATGACACCTTTAAACTGATATAAATAATGAGATGTCTGCAAATAACTACATAAACTGTTCGTGCAGTTTAAGGTATTTAAGTAACAACACTTATTTTACGCATTGTACATGATTAAAGAATTCATCTAGGCATAGTATTATTTAGACGGGAGAACTTTTCCCCACAAACCGTATTTCATTTTCTCTTGAACAGTTCTTCTCTTCGTGTGACTGTATAATGGAGTAGCGTAAAGAGCTTACTTGACTCAATTCTTTCCCATTTCACACCTTCAACACTTCCTGGAAAATTCATAATCGCCTGCATCCGAGGTCATACATATAAACACACTGAAGAAAAAAAAATATATGACAAATTTCTTGAAGATGAAACGTCATCCAAGCAAGCAATGTTCCAGTGACACAACAGGATTTCTTTTCTCAGAATTTCCTGTAAAAAATGCAAGACTTCCGAAGGATGGAAGGAGAAAGGGCGGCGCGTGGTAGGGAGAGGAATGTCAAGTCGAGGCGACCGCATCCGCAACTCGATCCTATCACCGTGCCTTCTTCTTTGTAATGTCTCTTACTCGAAGTGAAATCATTTGCATTAATTATACGCATGTTAAAGTAGAAGTGTGAGTGAATCATGAATATACATGCAGAAGTCCATATGTACTTGAACTTGCACACACACGAGCACATGCCTGGACACCAGCACACTAGCATAAGCATACACAAATGCAAAGACGGGCGCAGACATACAGAGCCAGAGAGAGAGAGAGAGAGAGAGAAAGATTCAGACTTACATCATAAGCTCAGCCTGCATTCGCCTACAGTTCCCACGCCCCAATTGTCTTTGGCAACGAAGGCCATTAATTATATTCAATAAATCATTTTCTCTCAATGCAGTGCAGAAAAAATACAGATCTTACCCCTTTTATAACCTCATAGTCATCTTACATCTCATAAGCATCTTCAAGCGTGCTTTTCCTATAAAATCACGTGTCGGTATTTGCGCCAATCTATATCTCTATCAGCCAATCTATTTGATGTAACACCTTGATAAACATCCGCATTACCGTTGCAAATTGCGGTATAATCATCAGTGACGACCTCAGTGCAAAACAAAGGCACTCATCTCTCAGGGATGCCAACCTCTCGAAGAGCCATATAACTGATTAAACTTTTAAATTGCTTAGAATCATTACCGGAGGAAGGAGGACTCGCGCATGGCACTTCCCGCCGCAGCCACTCCCTCAGCGGCGGCAGATGAATCTAACGACCGTAATTTAGTATTGTTCTATTTCTCAGACTAACTCGCTGTAATGCGAATGTGTGGAGACGCGCGCACGCACGCACGCACGCACTCACCCCTCCCCCCCCCACACACACACATATATATATAGACCCATACATATACACATAATATACATATGCATGGTAACGTTATATATAAATAAACAGATCACTAAACAAATCAATCTCTCTCTCTCTCTCTCTCTCTCTCTCTCTATATATATATATATATATATGTATATATATATATATGTATATATATATATATTTACATATGTGTGTGTGTGTGTGCGTGTGTGTGTGTGTGTGTGTGTGTATATACATATATACATATACATACATACATATATATTTATATGTATGTATATTATATACATATATATGTATATATACATATATATAAATATATACATATATATATATATATTATATATATTGTGTGTGTATCATATATATATATATATATACATACATATATATGTATCCTTGTAAATTATTTATGTATACATACACAAATGTACATATTTGTATATATATGTGTATACACACACACACACACACACACACACATATATATATATATATATATATACATATATATATATATGTATGTATGTATATATATGTATATATATAAACATACACACATGTACATAGTTGTGTGTATGTATATATATGCACGTATATACACATATATATACAAATATGTACATTTGTGTATGTATTTATATGCACTTATATACACATATATATACAGATATGTACATGTGTGTATGTATATATATATAATCTACAAGGATTAAAATCAGATTCAGAAAAGCATTCCAATATTTCACAAGTTTAACATCTGACTCCTCGTCCACCTCAGTGGGAGACGCCTGGAGCCTGCGATGCCATTCTAGCGATTTTTCCCGCTGGATCTATAGTTTTGAGTTATGATCTAATGGGGAAAATGAGTTTACTCTATATATAGCGACTTTGGTCCTTTTTAGTGGGGAAATGAGGAGCCTTTACTCTTCTGTTAGGCGGTTTTCAAAGTCCAGTCTAGCGATTTTGTGGAAATATCAGTGGCAACTCTGCCTGCCTGCGCCGTTTGCGAAGAGTAAACGTGAGGAAAGGGGTGAACGGAGCCCCGTTATCGGCGCTCGCGTGCGCAGGAGACTCGCGGCCACTCGGCCAGCCATTCCCGTGGGGTCGACTGACGGCTCTCTCATCGGCGAACCAGTTGGCGGAAAATAACTTACGCTGCAAAATGATCTTCGACTTAACATAAATAGACAGCTATTTTGTCGCACACTGCTTATATCGTCTATTTCTTAATAACACACACATATATGTGTTTGTGTTAACTGTACTTGTTATATTTTATCTTAAGGTGTACATAATATAATATCGAGGGTAGGAGCATACACTATTCATAAATATCGCATATGATTATTTACTTTTCTAAGCATAAAGAACGCCTAACATATTCTTTCTCCCGGGACTGATATTACATTGTCGTTAAGTGTAAGCCGCCTATGGCTTTATTTTCTGGAAATAATCTTGGCCTGATGGTTGGTTTGTCCTGTAGCATATGTTTACGAAAAATATGAATTTCACGAAAATCATATTCCATAAATCTCATGAAACTTCTGAATGTTTCCGATTAGCCAGTAAACAGAGCATTAACAAAGTGTGAATGCCGTGTTAATCATTATTCTACGAGGAACATATCTATTCTGAGGGTGTGGCAGTGAGAGTGGTTTTGCTGGATTACAACTCTCCGTTTCTAAATGCCTGTTCCAAGCCAGTCTTGCAAGTTGCAATAGGTATTCCAGTGAAACTAAGAAGTATTTATTGCTATAATAGTTCAACACAAATGCGCATATAAAATGTAATCCATAGGAAATTACTTTTATTAATCAATAAATCACTAAATATCACAGTATATGTAAACTTCAATATGCATGTAACGGACCTACTTTCTGAGAGGGAGAGAAAGTATCACTTACACTCCTCTATAGTGATCTGTAGACTCCTGTTTATATTTCACTAAAAATGCGAGTATACTTGCTCCTTTTACTTTGCGTTCACATTGCCTTTCTCTCTACTTTGCGCATGTTGCAGGACTCAGTTCCTTTTGACCTTTGGCGCGAAATTCTGCTCTTAGTTCTGTATATTATTTGATACATTACTTGATCTTTTCTCTTTATCTGACCAGTTGTTGCTACCTATAATCGGATTAGAACCGTATTCACGTTGACAAACGTAGAAAAGATATGAATGTAATTTAATATCTTCACAATACAAAAGATGTATTTAACCGTTTTCGACTATAACTCCGTCAGAAATATATAAAGACATGTATTTCTGAGAAATATATATTCAAAACGTGTTAAATACATTTCCTGCGGTGCGAAGATACTCATTTTCCTTCATACCTTTTCTCTAGTCAGATATTTCATTTTCCAACTCCATTAAAGTTTTAAAGGCTCTCGCAATATTGAATCTGTTCATGTTGCTCCATTTCATTTGCAAAAAAATCATTAACTACTTATTTATGATTCGCATTATCGTCTATCAAATTAGACTACTGATCGGATGAAATGAAGACCCTTCAGCGTTTGTTTTATTTAATTTACATGAAATTTATATCCAACATCAGCGCTGAAACATATGCAGTTCATTAAGGAGCCCAAACGAAATTTTACAGAAAGTCCTTCAAATTAATATAAATAGTAAGGTCTTCGGTAACTCAAGAAGTTTTCCTTTCTCTAGGTATGTGCCTGTTCGCCTCCGGCCCTGTGAACGGCGCAACGGATGCATGCAAATGCCCCACAGATGCATCAAGGACACCAGCCACACAAAACGTAAGCTTATCAGAAGCATCAAGTACTTGACTAACTGGTTTTAGGTCGGGGACTGTAGTCAGGTCTCGATGCTCACCTTGATACCTCTACAAAACGAAAATTTCACTGGCAGGCGCTTGATTTTTTTTCTTTTTTTTTTCGCAGCTCCTTCGACATTTCGATGCTATTGCCCTTCCCCTCGTTTTCTATCTTGCTCCTCTACAGATTTCCAGAATTTCGTAACAAGAAGGAAAGATGAGACAACATTGACCGTCCAATTCACCGATGATTGTATCCAAAACATTACGATTGTATTCATGTTTATTGGTAGAACTCTGCATCGTGTCCATTTCAAGTTCTCAGACTCGTAAGGTCAGTTAAACATTAAATACTAGTGGCGCAGAGAGTACGTGGCCAGCGAGGCTATATGATGAAGTCGTGATAGAGACAACTATTTAGCTTGCTATAACTTTCACTG
>NC_061825.1:43035786-43048286 GCF_019202785.1 Penaeus chinensis | reverse complement strand
AAAGGAAAAGGAAAAGGGGGAGAAAGGAAAAGGAAAGGGGGAGAAAGGAAAAGGAAAGGGGGAGAAAGGAAAAGGAAAGGGGAGAAAGGAAAAGGAAAGGGGGAGAAAGGAAAAGGAAAGGGGGAGAAAGGAAAAGGAAAGGGGAGAAAGGAAAAGGAAAGGGGGAGAAAGGAAAAGGAAAGGGGGAGAAAGGAAAGGAAAGGGGGAGAAAGGAAAAGGAAAGGGGGAGAAAGGAAAAGGAAAAGGGGGAGAAAGGAAAAGGAAAGGGGGAGAAAGGAAAAGGAAAGGGGAGAAAGGAAAAGGAAAGGGGGAGAAAGGAAAAGGAAAGGGGGAGAAAGGAAAAGGAAAGGGGGAGAAAGGAAAAGGAAAGGGGGAGAAAGGAAAAGGAAAAGGAGGAGAAAGGAAAAGGAAAGGGGGAGAAAGGAAAAGGAAAGGGGGAGAAAGGAAAAGGAAAGGGGGAGAAAGGAAAAGGAAAGGGGGAGAAAGGAAAAGGAAAGGGGGAGAAAGGAAAAGGAAAGGGGGAGAAAGGAAAAGGAAAGGGGGAGAAAGGAAAAGGAAAGGGGGAGAAAGGAAAAGGAAAGGGGGAGAAAGGAAAAGGAAAGGAGGAGAAAGGAAAAGGAAAGGGGGAGAAAGGAAAAGGAAAGGAGGAGAAAGGGAAAGGAAAGGGGGAGAAAGGAAAAGGAAAGGGGGAGAAAGGAAAAGGAAAGGGGGAGAAAGGAAAAGGAAAGGGGGAGAAAGGAAAAGGAAAGGGGAGAAAGGAAAAGGAAAGGGGAGAAAGGAAAAGGAAAGGGGGAGAAAGGAAAAGGAAAGGGGGAGAAAGGAAAAGGAAAGGGGAGAAAGGAAAAGGAAAGGGGGAGAAAGGAAAAGGAAAGGGGGAGAAAGGAAAAGGAAAGGGGGAGAAAGGAAAAGGAAAGGAGGAGAAAGGGAAAGGAAAGGGGGAGAAAGGAAAAGGAAAGGGGGAGAAAGGAAAAGGAAAGGGGGAGAAAGGAAAAGGAAAGGGGGAGAAAGGAAAAGGAAAGGGGGAGAAAGGAAAAGGAAAGGGGAGAAAGGAAAAGGAAAGGGGGAGAAAGGAAAAGGAAAGGGGGAGAAAGGAAAAGGAAAGGGGGAGAAAGGAAAAGGAAAGGAGGAGAAAGGAAAGGAAAGGGGGAGAAAGGAAAAGGAAAGGGGGAGAAAGGAAAAGGAAAGGGGGAGAAAGGAAAGGAAAGGGGGATAAAATGAAAAGGAAAAAGGGAGAAAGGAAAAGGAAAGGGGGAGAAGAAAACACCATGCAAAATTAGTTGAATGCAAGGCAGGTGTGAACCCTTACGTTGGGCCTCTGCTCCCCCCCCCCCCCCCCACCTTCCCACGGCAACAGCGAGCAAGGGATTGGGGGGATTACTATTACTATTTTTTATAATAATTATCATCATTGCCATTATTATCATCATTATTACTATCATTACTTTTGTATCATTATTATTTCTATGTTTTTTTATTATCATTATTATCATTATAATTACTATTATTATTACTATTAATATTATATCAATATGATGATGCTAATTATCATCATCATCATTACCATTATATTTTATTATTATTATTATTATTATAATTGTCATATTGATTTACATTATTATTATTTTTTTATAATCATTATCATTATTATTATTATCATCATCATTATTATTATTATTATTAGTATTATTATCATTATTGTTATAATTTTCATTGTCATATTCTTATCATCATCATCACCATCCTTATTATCGTTACAATAAAAATAATAATAATAATATTGATAATTATTATCATTGTTATTATTATTATCATTTCTATCATTATCATATTTATTATTATTGTCGTTGTTATATATTATGATTATAATAATCATCATCATCATCATTATTATAATTACTATGATCATTATGATGATGATGATGATAATGATAAAGATGAAGATAGCGATAAAGATTATGATAATGCTAAGATAATGATAGCAAGGATGATAACGATCATGACAGTGACAATGATTGTGATAATTTTTGTTTATGATATTGATACTGGGTATGAATATGATTATTATCACGATGACCTAAATAACAATAATGCTAATGGATATATTATCTCAAATGATATTATTAATAATTGCCTTGCGACACAGCTCAAAGCTTACACTCTGCCCTTCCAGCGTAACACAAGATGAACTGTTCAAGTAATTTCCGCCCCAGGTCTGCTTTGAAGTGTAGCTAGCTGGCGCCGCTACCTGTTTTTAATCACGGCAGAGGCAATGAGATTTCGAAGCAAAAGAATCATATCTCTCAAATAAAAACTTCACTAATGTTCCAGACTGTTTTCTTTTTCTGCCGTTTTTTCGCCTGTGACAAAAAGAATCCCCGCAGTCTTGTGATATCCACAAAAACTTGATTTCAAGCGGAGGTTAAAAACGGCATCATGCAGGAGAGGCTTTGGGCGACGCTCGACCTCGTCTTTGCTTCTCCTCCCAGCTTATTAACATTCCCCATTTCTCTCTATTTGCACAATCATTGTTGTGTTACTTGACATCACATACTGTTGTATATAGACTTGGTGTATTAGAATTACAAACAATATGAAGCAGGTTTCGAAATATGCTTTTTGACTGTCCTCAGTTGCCCTTCAGCTTTCGTTTTTCCAAATCTATCTTGCACATGCAGAATCCTCCTTTCCATACTTCAACTGCCATTCCCAATGTTGCACAGTCTCTTCTTTCCTTTTGTGAGTTGATTTACCCGCCACAGCCACTTCGGCTTCTCATTTTCCATATCCTTCTCTAATGTTAAGAGACTAGTAAGGTTTTCCATGCCGACCAGCTAGTACCCGGATGCACATTAGCTGAGTCACTGTATCTCATCTTCCTCTTCGGCCAACTCCTTCAAGTATTTCAAACCTGAACCTCTGGTCATGATCGGGTTTAAAAAAAGACAAAGAAGTGCTTTGCAATGTCCAGAAAAATCCAGTGTGGCTTGGAGCACCAGGATGACCATCAGCAGTTTCCACATCTTACACCCACTGCATATCCCATATGCCGGATTACGTCATGTCATCATGCCTGTGATAATTGTCTCGTTTGACGTTCATATTTGTGTCAACATTAAATACACGGTCCTGACAATTGTATTTTAAAATATTACGACTTATATCAATTCTTAACGTGTCGATGATATGCCAAATAGCATAACTATTGTTAAAGTATTGTTCACTGTATCTCTCACCCGAACTGGAACTTCAAGAGGTAAATTAATATTATGAGGGACTCGGAAAGAAATTTGGATAAATATTTACATTCAAATTTCGCTGTACATTTATAAAATACGATAAAATCTACTGCTGAAGGGAAATATTTGGTATTTTCGTTCCCGTCTATGATAGTAAACCATGTTTGACGTTGACAGACAAATAGTTACATCACCAACAGCGTCTCATACTCTACATAAACAATAGTTCGGTATGAAATTTGAAACCCGTGCAACCAGCATACAAATGTGTTGCGATTACCCTTTAAGTGTGTCGCATAGTTTGCAGGTATGTATTTTTTGCTCTAGAAGTTACTACCTTTAAATTTGGAAACACCAGGTAAATGTAGTTTAGCCTAGTCAAAAAGTTTCCGTTTCCAACGACAGTAGTTTATACATTTTCACAAAAAACATAATGACTATACAGTATAAATACAATTGGTGTTGCAGGACTTTAGGATACATTTTTAGTGTATCGCCAGACTTAAAAGGCCAAGAACCACTGGTTTAGGAAGTGCATTTCATTCGCTAATGGATAATGGTTAAAAGCAAAATAAATGCGCTAGACATCTAAGGTCATGTAGCACTATAGGAAGGCACAACAAATGGTAGTGAGGGGAGGTTAAGTTAGTAGTTAGCTACTACGTCAAATATCTAGATTGATATTGAAAAGGTTAAAGATGGGTACAGGAGTTGATGAGTGAATGGGTTAAGGTAAGGTTGGGTAAGGGGGATTAAATCAAGTGAAAGATATGTATGCGTCTGGAAGGAGAACAGATTGTCAAAGCAGAAAGTGTGAGATTCTGGAAGGATGTCTGATAGGCTGGGAGGTCGGTGACGGGAGGGTAGGTGGGGGAAAGCAGAGGCGTGGACAGGACAACAGAATGTGTAGAACTAAAAGAGGGACATTACATAGGGAACATAGAGGCGGATCAGAACGTGACATCAGATAGGAGTGTGTTAGACGGGCGTGGCCAATACGTAAATGGCCGAGAGTCGTCTCCCAACGACTGTTCCGATGAAATGGAGCTGACAAGGAGATTGATAGTTTTACAATATGTAATTTAGTGCGGAGATTTGACCAGAAAGATTGCCATCGGTTATACAAGAAGGTCTTAAAGTGGGAGTAATAATCCGTGGCTGGAATACACGAGAAACGTGGTTGGTGTGATGTGGGCATAGCAACGTAGCGTGCTAGAGTAACTACCTGTTTTTTGCCGGGAATTCCCCGCAAAATCTGATAGTTTTATGGCGTGTGGACCGGTAGAACAAGGGGGTTGGTCGAATGCATTGGCGTCATGGGAGTTAATAAGTTATGGGAGTCCGTAAGTGAGAGGAAAATGGGAGTGAGTATATGTATTTTAAGGCAAAAGGAGTGCGTACAATTCTGTAGTAAGAACACTGGATTCAGGAGGAATGGGGTATTTGAAAGTTGGGAAGGCGACTGCGAAACCAGAATGAATGAATACTGGAGGAATGAATGGAGACATGGTCGGGGAAATGGATGAGAAGGATAGCGGGGGGATATCTGATTTTGGTAGGTCAGGAAAAACAGAGAAGCAAATACGAGGATAAGGTATAAGTCATTGGAGGGACAGAATGGACAGAAAACGGAAGAGGTCGGAGATGGGGAAACGGAAAATAGGAGAGGAGGGTATTCATTCATGTGAATGGAGATTCATTCGCTAGTGATACTGTGAATATTGGAATTCATAAACCCCTGCAACACTAAGTGTTATAGTTTTGTTTCATCATATAACAATGCCAAGTGATGGTTTATATAATATAAAAAAATGAAGGCTAAACTTCTGGAATATTATTTATTTATTTATTGAAAAAATCAAAATGTGGTGATAGCGTGAGCCTTGTAGCAAAGCCCCCAGGTAAGGGAGTGTTTTATGACCTCAAAGATCATATGGCACTATGGTAAAGTATAATAATGAAAATGGTAAGGGAAGAGTTAATGATTCGGGTAAAGTTACAGGTTGAACAGTACTAGAGGGTAGAGAAGGGGAGTGATGGGGTATCGTGTAATGGTTAATGGTTAATGGTTAAAAGCAAAATAAATGTGCTAGACATCTAAGGTCATATAGCACTATAGTTAATGTTAGTGAAGGATGGTTGGGTTAGTAATTAGTTGTTAAAGCTGGGTTACGGAATTGGTGAGTGAATGGCTTAGGGTCAGATGAGGTAATGTAAAGGGGTTAGATCAAGTGAAGGATATATATGCGTTTGAGGAAGGAAAACAGGTTGTCAAAGCAGAATATGTGAGATTCTGTAAGGATGTCTGATAAGTTGGGATGTCTATGTAGGGAGGACGTGGGCATGACAATAGAATATGTGGGACTGAAAGAGGAACATTCGGAAACCGCGAATGTTCCAATGAAGGATAGTTATACTTTCGTTAATTTACTGGCAAAGATTGCAGTGCGTGTTGGAGAATTTGAAGGGGAAGGTGCTAGAGGGTGGGATAAAGAATGAGGTTGGGGAGGTGGTGTTGTATCAGGAGGGGTGTCGGGAGGTAGAGGGTCTGGGGAACAGGGTACTTGTGACATGAGGGTTTCACGTGTGTATCCAGGAGGGAGTGGAAAGGATAGAGGGGACAGTGGGAGGATTAATATAGGTGGGGCTGGAGTCAGGGGGAATCCTTCTACCCCATGTTGGGATGGGGTAGGAGGATTGGGTGTAGGGAGAATATGAGTAGGAGGAGGATGGATATCGGCAGTTACTTATAGTGTGGAGGGAGCGGGAATTGTAGAATTTGAAGGTGGATGAGTATTAGTTTGGGACTCGATTATGTAGTTCTGGATATCTTCAAGAGTTTCTGTAGTGGAGTTGGTTGGGCAGTTTTGTGAGATAAAGGTTTTCTTGTGCGGGGGGGGGGGGGGGGAAGAGAAGTCTGGTGTCTGAAAAATAGGGGCAAAGGAATGTGGAGGTGATTGTGAGGTAGGGGAAGTGGGGGTGGAACGTTTATTCTGTCTACCGTGGGTAGTGCGGGGACGAAGAGGGGAAGGTGTTGGGGCTGTAGTAGAGATTGGTGTGTCTGGATTTAGGATGGCAAAAGAATTTGATTGGGTAGAGATTGGAGTGTCTGGGTTTAGGATGGCAAAATAATTTGACTCGGGAAGGTAGGAGGTAGAAGAGGGAAAGTTAAATGGAGGGGGTTGGGTTTAGGAGAGGGTGTAGGAGCTAGGGAGGTAGGGGGATTGGCAGAGTGAGCGATATTACTGGAGTAGGGGGTAAGATAAAAGCCTCGTCGACGTGCTTCCTGTCAGGCTTCACGTAGAGTGAGTCCAAGTCTGAATCTGAGAGTTGCTACCTCAGATTCAAATTTGTAGGTGGGGCAGCCTTTATAAAATACATTATGGGGGCCGCCACAGTTTGCACATGTGCGTGATTGTGCAGAGCAGTTTGATCGAGTATGGCCAGGTTGGGCACATAGCGGGCATCTGGCTGTGGAATGACAGTGTTTGGCTGGGTGTCCTAAACGCCAACAATTTTGGGAGGTTGGTATGGTCGGACAGGTAGGGATTCCCCACCTATGTAAACATTAAAGGGTAGGTCATGTCTACGGAAAGTAATTTTGTCAATGTTGATGGATTTCTTACGATTTCCTCTGGGAGGAATGGAGTAGCATTGTACATATGTTGCATCATAGTCTGTGAGACAAGCGAGTAAGTCCTCTTCACAATCTGACCATTCTTTTTCATAGATTGGGCAATCTCTTGGGGAGATAAAGACTGTTCCGGTGCAAGTATTGAGGGTTGGAAGAGGTTCTGTAGGGATGGGATTACCACATAGATCAGTTAGTTTTGTTAATGATATAGCTTGGTTTTCAGTTGTTACTGTGACGAGACGGGAGTAGTCGGGTCGGCTACGGAAAGAGACTTTGTCTACTTGTTTTTGGAGGCATTGTTGGAAGAGGAGGGTGTTTTGAGAGTAGGGAGCTGTGGGAGGGATCACGAAAAATCGGTCCCATTTGGCTGGGCTAAATAGAGTATTTAGGATTCTTGTAGAGGTGGGGGTAGTAGAAGTATTGGGACGTGTGGAGGTGGGGGACGTGTGGAGGAGGGAGTAGTGTTGAGGGGGGTAGTGTTATAGGGAGGTGGGAAATAAGGTTGTAAGGTAGTAATAAGGGGAGATGGGGTGGTTGATGAAGGAGGTTGTGGGAGTAAAGGTGTTGAAGTTGAGCATGTTGGGAGAGTAGAAATGTCTCCTGAGGGTTGGTTGTTGATTAGGGTTGATACTGTACTAGTATGCATTGATGATGGGGGAGTTGTTGCAGTGTTCGGAGCCGTGGTCAAAGGAGAGCTGGGATTGGGGCTATTTGATAAAGGGGCAAGCCTCATTGCCCCTAAGAGTGGGGTTACGTCTTCATTATTGGCCATGATAAGCCTGGAGTATGTTGGGGAAAAAAATAGTCCACCCCTCAGGGTCCCCTTGAGGGGTAAGGGCCAGGTATGGCAGGGGAATACCGTGACCATGGTTCCCTCAGGCCGTTCAGGACTGACATAAAGTCAGCCTTTCATCCTTTCAGCACGGCTCTCACACCTTAGGAGGTGGATAGTAGAAGGGATTGGTGAAGAAACTGAAACGAAAAGTATGAGTGGGAAAAAAGACTATGCAAAATTGGTTGAGTCGATGGCTGAGTCCCAAGGTTGAGGAGTTTCCCATCATTGGGTCTCAGTCTTCATCTCCTAAGCCCCCCCACGACAACAACGGGCAAAGGATTGGGGGGGGGGGGGGTATCGTGTAAGGTAATGTTTGTTAGATGGGGAAGGAGTTAAGAGAGTAGGGAGCATTATGATAAAGTATCATGGCGAAAACTGAAAAAAATGAGTTAACTATTAGGATACGTGGGCAGAGCAATGGGATGAAGAAAAGGAAAAGGAAAGGAGAAGAAAGGCCCATGCAAAATTAATTGAGGCATGGGCTGAGGGCCAAGGTAGGTGTCATCTACATTGTGCCTCAGTCCCTGTCTCCAAAGCCCCCCCCTCCCCCCCTGACAACAAGAAGCAAGGAATTGAGGGAGACTTCTGGAATTGCTACATGGTAGTTTATTTCTTTAAAGCTAATCACAGACTACGCTAAAGTCTTGTATACATTTTATTTTTACTGTTACTGAATATGCTTCGATTGATAATTTAAATTGTTTCTTCCGAAATGCTGAATAAGATTGTATCATTCCTTAGGAGCTGTACTAATGCTAAATTCAATGTTTTTATTTGTTTCCTCTAATTCCTCCTCTTTGTACTTCAGGGATAATGAAACTATATATTAGAGAAAATTATTTAATTCTTTATTCTTACAGGCTGTTTTTTTCTCTATGATATTCATTTTATTTAAATAAAAATAACATTTTCAGAAAATATATATCAGGCTCTTTCAAGACAGTAAAGATAAACTTGTGTTTGGGAGAAAGAAATTTATTTGTCTTATGGTGTACAGAATATTACAAAAATGTTTTTTTTATTATTTTCAATTGAAGCAGTACAGAAGGCATGAAAATGAGATCAAGAAACCAACTTACAAAACATCAGATTAAATCAGATCCCGAAATTCCCTTCTTATCTCTTCCTGCTTCTAGAACAGCATGGGATAATGAAGTTTAACATCACAAAACTTCTCTTCAAAAAGCATTGGTGTTCATCTACACAAAATCCCAACTACACCAGTACAGTTATTGACAACACCATTTACATTCTTAATTTTTGACACAATACAAAACTGATCCTTCCATTAATAAAGTGTGACATGTATGTAACAGTATTGAGCAACAGTGTCAACAAATTACACAATAAGATTGTTTATGAATGGTTTCATATCAAAATCTGTCATACTTAATGTACTGTAAGAACATACTCATTTTACTGATAAAAATAATAATTTGCTTCACACCTAAACATGTATTTACACATCTTCCATAGTGATCTTATTGTTCTTCCAGAAAGTGACCACTGAAGTGTACTAGGTGCCAATAACACTACATGAACTAATATTTTAAATTACCTACCTTATGCAAACGAGTTTAAATACATCAATACATATAATATGGCAATAAATATGTAAATATCAAATGGTAACAATAAGGCACAAGTCACTTTCAAAAGATATAAATGGATTGTAAGGATTGTAACCAATGCTGTTTATGAACCAAAAAAGATATCCACCAGCACAGAGGTTCTGGCAGGATACAATTAAAAATAAGTCAGTAACTCATCTCAAAAAAGTACTTGGATTCTTAATCTGCACCTTACTGGCACCAAAATTCGAATTAACTGTAATATGATACCCCTGTCAAGTGTAACTCTCTATAAATAACAGAGGCCCAGATTTTCTTCACTAACCAAAAGCATTACACCAAAAATTATTTAACAGTATCCCAAAACCCATGAATAAATTTGTAGCCCTACAACTTTCACATTTACAATCCACTTACTACATTGTTACACAGTCTTACCACTAACATGCGCTTTATCATCTAAAGCCATGAGAAGGTTTGTATGGACTCTGAGAATGACTTCGGATACTTTGTCAAAAGCTTCAACAACATACTGGTATAGATTTTCTGGGGCTAAGGGGCCTCTGCAATGAAAGAGAAAACCATTATACTGTATGTAAATGAATTATTAAATTCAAATATTGCATATACTAGGTCTGTTATGAAAAAACAAATTGTCTCACAGCAGAGACAAAATAGATAACAAATAGAAATCAATATCTAGAGGAGGTGGAGGAGCAGCAAAAAAAAGTTGAATAAGATTGGATAGAATACTGTGAAGAGAGAACAAAAATTAACCTAAAAAATACTTACACAAATACTCGTGACATCATAAATTCCTGAATATTTAACAAGTAGGGTCTAGCGATATTTCCAATGGAAGATGCAATCGAGCAGACACCTTCAACACCAGCACTTCCATAGTAGATTAAAGACTCACTCAATCCAGGGATGGTAGTATCCAACTGTAAAAGAAATGGGTTGTTAAACAAGACAGACACAAAGGAAGAGAAAATTAGATTTTTTCATGTTGTTACTGATTCCTGATGAAAAAAGTGGAAGACAAATCTATTCTTTTACATCAAACCAGTTATCAAAAATCTCAGATTGCATTTTAAAATAATAATTTACCTATTATATGAGACTCACTTTTGTTTTAATGACAGGGATGTACTCTGAAGTAGCCTCAGCTCCACTCATTATATAGCCCCACACTGCCTCTGCTTTGGCTAGAACCAGCAGTAAGTATGGACCAGCCAGTTCACATCCACGACTATAGTATAGTGGAATGTTTAGTATACACCATCTGCAAAATGAGAGAATTATGATAAAATCTGTTGACTTATTTTGCAATTTTGGGTACTGGCTTCCTACGACGTTCATATCTTTTTCATCTGTGATAAAATGAAGATCATGTAATTAAAATTTAACCTGGAAAGCCAATTAGAGTTGTTTTATTTGTCATTCATTATCCAGTTAAAGGAAAGTTTTCTTCTTTTACTACTACTACTACTACTAGTAGTTAGCATTATCATTATTATAATCATTATTATTATTATTATTATTATTATTATTATTATTATTATTATTATTATTATTATGAAAATAGTAAAAGGAGAAAAAAAAAACAAGAAAAGAAGAAGATAAAAAAAAGCTGAAGGAAAAAGCAAAAGATGAAGGAAGAAGTAAAAAAAAAGGAATATGAAATAAAAAGAAAGAAGATAAAAATAAAGAAAAGAAGAAAATAAAGAGAAAAAGAAGAATCAAAATAAATGAGGAAATAGAAAAGAAAGAAAAAAAAAACAGGAAAATAAGTAGAAAAGAAAAAATAAAGAAAAGAGTAACAAAGAAAAGAATAAAGAAAGGAAAGAGTGAAGAAGATAAAGAAGAAGAAAAAGAAAGAAAAAAAAAAAGGAAAGAGAAGAAAAAAGAAATGATTGGTGATGACTGATTCTAGTATCTAGTCACTTTGTTTTTATTGAAAAGAAAGAAAATCATGAAAATTTAAAATACTCACTTATAAGACTGAATAAATGACTTTTTCAGTGTTCTTCCAACAACCTCAATATATGGCACAAGTCCAAGCTTCTCGAATACCTGGCCAAGTTTTGATCCTGATAAAAGTTAGGAAGATAAATACATGTAAAACTTAAATTAATTGTTATATAAATCTACAAATTTCTTAAATAAATATAAACATTAACATTAAGGTTTTGTCTATCTAATGACTTGTGTATAATTCTATTTAAAATTCTATTATTCAGAACAGCAATGATATACCGTATTTTTTGGTACAGTAAGTGCATATGCCTATATATTTTGTATATGTTTGAAAATATTTGTGTGGTACACAAACTGGTGTATGTTAGGTATATATCCAGACATAACATTAATGTTTATGGGTACATATGATATGCTTGAGCACAAATATTTGCAAAAGTTTGTCAAAATATCTTGCAAAAATAAAGGCAACTTACCATAAAAAGATCCTGCACTTCTTATATCCCAGACAATGACTGTTACAAGAAGTATAACCAAAAGCTTTGTCATATATGGTCGAGATGTTTTCTTTTTTGCAACCTTCATTTCCTCCAGCAAAAACTGAAATTTCATTACACTACATTAGAACTTTAACAATATAAAAATGCATTTCAGAAACCTAAATATCATCTAATTGTTCTAGCATAAGAGTCTACAGGCACAATTTACTTTGCAAGCAGAGAAATACATTTCATAAAGGTATCTGAAAATTAAAAATATACATACACCAAAATGAGTACATTAATCATATAATAAGTGCAATCCAAGTCCAACCTAAAACCAGAAACTCTATATAGCTGTGGAAAATTACATAATCAAAGAAGTCTACACGGCAGAATAAGGAAAATATGCCATTCTAGGAATACACATGAGTAAAAACCTTATAAAAAGGACCTCCTACCCACATGCATGAGTTGAGGCTGTAGTGCTGCACCTAGCTACCCAAACAAAATCAACTACCCGGTATATAATAAGCCTCAAACTCTCACAATATAATAGTTTTCAAAGTACTCTAATTCTGAGGTAAATATCAATTTCAAACAAGATGAAAATCAAAAAGACCATTTCAAGATCATATATTTAAATATATAATGCAAGGTTAGACCAGAACAAAGCCTTTTCAACTCTTCCCACAAACCACTGTCTATTAGCTACATAATAACAGACATGGGAGTTAACCTACATTAATTGAAAGAAACTCACCG
>NC_061825.1:42998286-43030786 GCF_019202785.1 Penaeus chinensis | reverse complement strand
CCCTTGAATGTTGGATCGGGCGTATGCACTGGGTTTATGCGAACATTCAAGTAGGAAGCCAAATCCTTCAGCCAAATCAGTGGAGTATCCAAGAATCTTGCAGTCACAACATCAAGAAGGTTCTGCATCTCTGCTACATTCAGCTGAAGAAAATATATAGAAAATAGACTGATAAATATAATCCAAGTCCAATAGATATGAGAGAGAGATTGTAAAATATACAGTAGATATTTGCAAATACAGATACATCAATATGTTCTTGGAATTACAGAATCTTTAAATAGAAAACAATATAGCTTAATTGCTAATCAATTTGCTCATTGGCACTGAGTGCATATACTATCTACTGTAGTTTTGTTTTGTGAATTTTGTTTGCACACGTGTCTCCACAAGTGCTCAGCCACCAAGTCGATTTATTATTGACATTATGATTATGGATTTGTTATTAACAATACTATTAACCCACTGAATCCTGGTGATGAGACCATCACCTCATGGAAAAATTGGGTTGCCGGCTGAGGTGAAGGGAATGTGACTTCATGAAAAATTCTGCTGAAGGCCAGGGTTATGGGAATTTTCAAGCAGATTTGGACAGAAAATATGTTTTCTTTTTAAAGCCATTGCAGGTGTTTTCTAAATTGTTACCTGACAAAGTATGCCTGGTGATTATTCTTAAAAATACAAATAAATAAAAAAAAAAGTTTGCTTACTAGTTCACATCCATGCAAACATATAGGATCTTCACCTCCTCACCTTGCGTATAGCTTCTTCCAAAGTACCAGGCTGACGGACGCTGTTACTTTTCTTCTCTGGCTTCTTCTTCCTCTGATCATTTTTCTGTTCATTTTTTACCTTTGGAGAGGCAGGTTTACGATTTTCTTTCCCTTCTCTTGCTGGCTCAATTTTTCCTGGAATTGAATGTTTTTTGTAACTGGTGGGAAAGACAAATATAAAAGCTAGGAAAAATGGATACTTCATATTAATTGTACAAAGATACATCAATAATAAACAGAGGTTATACTAACAAAGACAGCTGCACTACACACATTCATGAAAATATCATAAATTAGTGTTCATAGATGTAATTCATGTCTTTAACAATCTCAAGTATACTCTTACATTCTTTTTTTACACTTCATCATGCAATGAAACCTTACAAAAAAGTAATGTAAAATTGGCATATGCTGAATGTCATTTGTCTAATGTAAACCGATCAGCATTTCTAACAACACAATTTTGACCCTTGTTGTGAACTGAACTGAGTGTATTAGGTGTATTAGGTGGGAACACTGACTGACTTCATATTAAATTTTCAAGAAAATACTGTACTATTTATATATTATTTGCATGTTGTCATGAATTTTGGCATAATGAAGGGTCCAGGGACTTGCCCCAACAGGAAGACATCCAAGGGGAAGTTGGTTAGGATGTGTCCCCAGTAGGAAATGTCCTATGGAAAGAGTATCCAAGGGCTTCCCCTGACAGGGAATTGGGAAGGTGGGTGTATCTCCCCCTTCTGCTTCAACCCCTAATTCCTGATGGGTCCTCCGAGAGAGAAGGGAGTAAATGGAAAAAAACAAAAATACATGTGCAGCTGCCTTCGTTAGATTTACAATACAGATACATACTGATAAAAACAATAACATGGTTGGTAGTCTGTGAATGCCACTCTCCACCTTACTTTACTTTTCAAAACATCAATTTAACAACTAAATTTCACATCTTGTGTGATCAAAAATACATAAAATAAATCTTCCTTTTCACATTTTTACCTTAGATTTCTTTGAAATGAAAAGAACCATTCTAAATACTATATCTAAAACCTATGAGCACAATCATCAAAATAAGGCAAGATACTATTTTCTATGATTATCAATTATGATCTTATTCCCAAACCTTCAAAGACCTTTTTCAGAGAAAAACAGGAATAATGCATCTCTCTTCATGAAATCTGATCCCACACATGTACACAAACCAATCGTGCATCAAGGCTTGCAGTCATGCGAGTGCAGGATCCAATATCAGATCCTTAACCACTCTATAACCAAAATTATAGGTAGTGGTTAGAAGATTGATACCTGATACTTCATTCAACATATCCAGAGATTTAATGCATGATCCGTGTACTTAAATATATTTGGAACTGATACTGATTGGGTCCTTCCTCATCTCAGAAAACAATTCTTTCTGCTACTGTAAGTGTATATTGTGCAAATACAAGATCTTAGTATGCTGTTATCTCTATCTTTCTTCTATTTCAAATGCTTGCACTTTGCAGACTTTCTCTTTATCTAACATATTCATATCTCCCTCTCTCATAAAAGATAAACAAGCTTTTGTAAATAACAATAAAAACATATACTAGAAACATATATTCACAGTTACTGAAAGTATGGACAGTGTCCATTGCAAATAATGTAGAAAAGGGTAAGAATTAGAAGTATGATAATATCTGCACAACATGAGATGTACCTGATGTGTTTCAATTTTATCTTAATTTTTTTCTGATGAAGCTATAATTGAAATACATTCAACACATTTTTCATGTTATGAAGATAATGATTCTCAGTTCTACGTTTTTATAGGACACAATGACCCTTTTTTCACCTATGGTATTTCCTTTGCAAGTTAACCCAATGCCGTCGGGGAAAATGAACAAAAAATGGGGAAAATGCTGTGCCCATTTTCTATATTTTTTGTGAAATGTCTGCTCATAGATGGCTCTGCTAGTGCTTAGCCACAAAGGAGTCAATTAATAGACCTTGTGACCATACGTGATTTGAATTGGCGGGAAAAACGTGTTTTTTACTAGTGCTATGGATATCGATGGTGTTATTTTTATTATAAACATTATAATTATTATAATGTTTTTTAATATTAGTAACAGCAAAATAAGATAATGTAAAATATTTCGTAAATCAAAGAAAAGGGTGAACGGGCGAGACGGGCAGTACTCCTAACTGGCTCATTGGTGACTTAGTACAAGTATAGCCATCTATGTGTATAAACAATCAAACAAGTACTAACAGTGGGCATAGCACGTGTCTACCCGTCGTACCCGTCGGCAAGGGGTTAATAGTAAGAAGGTTGTGAAACATATAATGCTTTGCTATATATTTACAGGAAAATGTAAAGTTATTATCATAAAAAAATGGATGAAATAATCTCTGCAGGCAAAGGAAATTGTTAGAAATAAAGATATTAGGTTACACTTAATGCAGTGCAGAAAATAAGTCCACAGTGATCGAGTGGGGGTCTGGGTGTAAAGACCCCAGATTAAAAAGGTTTTTGGTTCATATAGGGATGTTTGGATTCCAGGAGTGGCTGGTGTTATAGGGGCTTAGTCTCAGGTAGTGCAGTCACTCCATAAACAGCTAGCAGTAGACTACTTTCATTAATATTATTTTTGACTGAAAACAACAACAGATTGATGCACATCATAATGTGAAACAAAAAAATTTACTGATCAATGCAAGCTAAACCTTGAAGAAAACATTTTATTTTCACTCTATATGGTGTTACTGATCATGTGAAAGTAGAGAGTAGAGCGAGAATATAAAGAAAAGAAAATAAAAAAAATGCACTCACATTGTGTGCCTCTAATAAGCATTTAAAGTAGCTCACAATGGTTAGTCCTGTATCAAGTACTACTTTGCATGCACAGTCCATTACTATGATAAGTCAAATAAAGCATACAAAAGGACCACTTGGGAGAAATATTGATTGGAAGGGAATCCAGGAGTGAAGCTAAGGAAAAATAGCAATTGGTTGGGGTCAAGGGGTGAAGCCCCAACTTTTTTGGTAGTTTGTGCTTTCAGGATAAGATTCAATCATTTGAGATGGAGACTTAGTTTCTGAAGGGTGCAGTATAGCTGAACAAATCATGTTACTCCATACTACAAAATAATGCCATTAAAGCAAATTATTTTTTAAAAATAGGGAATATGATAATCTTTACAGTATGGATGCACTAAATGACTGAAAATTCAAGATTGTATCCTTACAGAGGACAAAAAGTCATTGGTACAAGAAACAATTCGCAAACACAGAAAGTGTCGCTCACAGCTTTAGTCAACGTGGTGCTATTGAGTTTCATGTCCATCTTACCATACATACTGAGGTGCAGACAATGTTTCCAGGGGGGTTTTGAGTGCATAGCCCACCTATAAACAATCCCCTAGGGCAGTGCCCAAAGGCCATATCCAGTCGAGACAATTTAGATTGTTGAATAGATTTTCTGAAGTCTAGTTGGCAAATCTCTTGACCAATGTCATTCCAGAATTTTTTTGGCATATATTCAGAATACCTTCACATGACCAATTACAAAAATGGTATTGATGGATTCCTCTCACTCTCTACTACCCATATATATATATAGAAATTATGCCATAAAACCATAATACCAATAACGTTGGCCTCAACAGCAGGGAAGGGCATGAATGGAGCCAGGGAAATTGCTGGGTAAAATATGAATAACATACAGAGAATTGGTTAATATATAGTCAAATGCATGGGGCTGTGCCCCCTGCCCCGGACAACAAAGAATCCACCACATATGTACGGTAGGATAAAGCATTGGACATACTCAGCATCAGGCGTTCCACATGTTTGTGTGCTCTATCCTGCCATGAATACATGGAGGATTCTTTGTCTTCCAGGGCAGGGGTTGGGGGCAGCAGAACCCCAACAGGGGGTCTGCATCAGACAATATACTGATGTATTTTATGTATGTTATATATATTTTACAACACAATTTCCCTGGTACTTTACATGCCCTCTCCTGCAATCGGGGTTTGGAAAGGAGGGTTCTGCTAGAAAGGTCCTACATATATGGGTAGTCAACCCCTTAACGATAGGTCACGTCTATAGACGTCAAAACAAACCGCTCGAAATGTGCCGTGCGGCTGTACACCATGGCGGTGAGCCAATGCTCTACGAGCCGGTGATTCAGCTAGATGTACCAAACTCCTGCGCTCAAAGTCGGCGTGTTGCCATTGATCGCCAGAGCTGTATTTTTTTTTTAATTTTCTTCACCTGTCACGAAGGGGTTAAGGAAGCAATCAATAACACTATCATCACAATCTGTCATGTGTAGGTATTCTAAACAATTGCCAATTTTAGAAATGAAATAATCTGCTGCTGGACCATAATTTTATCATCCTGGAACAAAAAAAACCTTGCAAACAATGGTTCTCTTACTTATATGGAACAATAACTATAAAATGATACTTTATGAAAACACATTAATTCTTGAGTTTCACACAGCCATACAAACTAGTAATTATTATTCTTTCCTTCAATTATTCACACTTTAGTATGTGTAAATCTCTCATTATTTTCCATTGCAAATGATATAAATGAAAGTACTGGTATTGCTGATGTAGTGACTGCACCCTTCTAAGAACAAGTCCCTCTTAGGAAATCCATAAAACACCCCATGTGAACCAAAAACCTTTCTAACCCTGGGGCTTTACTCCCAGGCCCCCATCTGGTCACTGCATTTCCCTACTGGAGGCTCCACCCCTGGTCCCCTACCCAATTTTGCCTATGCAGATAATTTTCTGTTTCAGTGAGTGCCAATTTTGTTTTTCTTTTTCCTTTTTTTACATACTCCTGTAAATGTATGCCAAAGAATTATGTGTTGCACAACTTTCTTATTATCAACTCACAAAGGTTGTACCATTTATGAAAAATCTAATTTTCAGTCATTCTGTCCATCACATGCAAATTTTACTTTGGACTAAACAGCTCTGGGAAACTGAAACAACTTCAAAAACAATGTATAGCATTCTACAATACCTGATTTTAAAGGCAAATGAACCCTTAAACATATATCCTTTTTATCTAAATATGGCTTGGGTGTAACAAAAGGTGCCAATATGGTCATTTCTAGGCTGACAGATTTACATATTTACAATATAGTTGCTAATTGTGTTAGCTTAAGGCTTTCTCTGAGAGAGATCTGCACGAGGGGACTGCATGATTTGCATACATATGCTTAATCTATTTCAAAAGTTTCCTTGGTTTATTCATGAACTTTCCAAATAATTTCTTCAATAGTGAAGAAATTGTGTACAAAGGACTTTCTTTATCATAAGTTTCAACAACCCAAATTCAAATATTAAAGCTACTGACATGCTATACCGAAAACCAGATCTACTTTTACCCATACAAGGGAAATAATAAGACAGAAATTTCACTCCCAAGCCAACAAACATATTTGCCCCGAATTCCCACTAAATATCCGGGATTTCTCACCTGTATCTGTGAGCCGCAACGCCTTCTCCATAAACTGCCTCTTCTCTTCCTTGTTGAGTTTGCCATTTGCAACCGTTTTACTCTTCTTCGAGCCTCTCACCACTAATTCCCACTCTCCGGCACCTGCCATGTTGGAGGTCCTGCTGATGGAAGTGACGGGTGGGGTACGGGCCCAACGGTTTTCTGGCTGTTGTTTTGGCTTCTTTTGGAAAGTCGTCTGTTAAATAGCATTTGGGGGCTGTAACGTGTTGTTTACATTTATTTAATTAGTTTTATTGTTTTTTACTATTTATGCCGTGTGTACAGATGAAAATCAAAGAAAGGGGCTTAAAATATGTTTGATATTTTCTGCATAATTTATAAGGAACATTGCTATAAGGATGATATAGATGTGTTTTAGAGTTACAAGAAGCATTTACATAGATTAATAACCTTACAGTCACATAAATTTACTTAAAATTAGGAAATGTAACAAAATACAAATAATATTTAAAGACAACTTTGATATGAAAATAATTGATTTTAAAATATTGAAAAATATATTGTCTCTGGATATTCTTGATGTTTCCTTATCTCCTAGTATGTATAACATGAACTATGACAACTCATAAATGTAATGGATGATCTGGAGTAATACGTGTCCCTTCGTGTTCTCTCCCAGAGAAATCCGCATAAATCCACGAACGCTTATATTTGACTCACGAACGCATCCAAATCCAGTTTGTTCTTATGCGAACGCTCAGCTCTAATAGTCCCGTACCATAACATCGCCACAGCCATTTAATGGTCGAATTTTTTATGTCGTGAAGTAGTTTTTCTCTTTTGGGAGTGTTTACAGTAAGTTTCAATTGTTACTGAAATATAGAAGATGTAGAATGCATATGAAAACGTGTTATTGCCCTCCTTTATCATGTTCAAATGTAGATATATGGTTTTGTATACAAGTAGTAATTACGTTTGGTAAGTGTAGAAGTAATGGATTATTTGGTTTTCCATTCATTATTTCCTTCGGTCCCGTATAGTCTTGGGGGCAAAAGTGGGGAACAGGAGCGTTTGGGGGACACGAAGAGACTTCCACACTGAGCGCTTTGATTTCAGAATGTCCTCAATTGCAGCCAACACTCTTGGGGGTTTCCGTGGGGAGCCGGGGTTGGGGATGGGGGTATATGGGCGAAATCGCACATGACAGGCATTTTAATAAGCAAATAAGCAGAAAACTGGGTAAATGTTACTCAGAGCAGTGCGCAGAGGGAATAGACACTGCCATCTTACAGATCATAAAATGTAGAGTAATAAACAGTACAGTCACATTTGCTTCAGCCTCATATGTACCAAAAAAAAAAAAAAAAAAAGAAATATCTGCTGCATATCACTGTTCCGAGACCAAGTCCATAACACCCTCACATAGCAGGAAGTGCTAATAAAGGATTTAGGGTTCACATGATACCCTGGATACATATGCATGTATGTACATGCATGTGAGTGCATGTGCATATAAGTATGCATATATGTATGCATATATGTATATATGTATGCATATATGTATGCATACATATATGTATGCATACATATATGTATGCATATGTGTATGCATATGTGTGTGCATATGTGTGTGCGTGTGTGTGTGCGTGTGTGCGTGTGTGTGTGCGTGTGTGCGTGTGTGTGTGCGTGTGTGTGTGCGTGTGTGTGTGTGCGTGTGTGTGTGTGCGTGTGTGTGTGCGTGTGTGTGCGCGTGGGTGTGCGTGTGTGTGTGTGCGTGTGTGTGTGCGTGTGTGCGCGTGCGTGTGTGTGCGTGTGTGAGATGTTTGTAGGAGAACCATACAGTACTGAATGTTTTGGATTTGTAATATCTTAGCTATTTAATCTTAATCAATGAATGTTTTTCATACCTAAGCTTCATCTAACTTTACTCATAAAACAAAATATTAAAGAGATTTATGAAAACTAAAATGATCATATATGAGAAGGCATAAGATAATACTTCTTAGTGATTAACAATCAAAAATTAAACTACAGAAAAGTATACATTTTTTTCTGTGAAGAGTGTTTTATGTTAACCCAATGCCGACGGGCATGATGTGTATGCACGTGCTATGCCCACTGTGAGTACTTGTTTGATTGTTTTTACACATAGATGGCTACACTTGTACTAAGTCACCAATGAGCCAGTAATGAGTACTGCCTGTCTCGCCCGTTTACCCTTTTCTTAGATTTACTCAAATATTTTACGTCATCTCATTTTGCTGTGACTAATGTTTATAACATTATAGTAATTATAATGTTTATAATAAAAATAACACTCTCGATATTCATAGTACTAGTAAAAAATACACTTTTCCCGTCAATTCAAATCACGTAAGGTCACAAGATCTACTAATTGACCTCTTTGTGGCTAAGCACTAGCAGAGCCATCTATGTGCAAAAACATTTCACAAAAATATAGAAAATGAGCACATTTTCACTATTTTTTATTCATTTTTCCCGGCGGCATTGGGTTAAAGGTAACTGATAATCAAGAATGGTAGATATCCTTCAGGGATATTCGGAGGAAAGAACAAATTATAATTTTTTTGTTTTTGTTTTCATTGATTTCATGTAGAACTTTCTAATGCAGGAATATGATAGATCTATTATTTTTTTTAATATAATAGATTGAATGTTATCACTTTATTTTATTTTTTCAGATTCCCCCAAGATGAGTGCTCCAAGCATACCTCTCTCCAGCATACTGAAATCCAAGCATGAAGAAGTAGAAGGAGATGAGCCAAAGAAAAAAACACGTGAGGAGTGGAAGAAAGCCAAAGAATTAGAAGAGGCTCGAAAGGCAGGTACTGTTCCAGCTGCTGTTGATGAACAAGGAAAGGACATCAACCCTCATATTCCCCAGTACATTTCCACTGCACCTTGGTATTTTGGATCTGGCGGTCCAACCTTAAAACATCAACGGCCTCAACCAGAGAAACAGAGTTCTTTTAACCATCTCAATGAGCATTATGCTAGGGGCCAGAAAGGAGGTGTTGCCACACGTTATCGCAAAGGTGCATGTGAAAATTGCGGGGGTTTGGGTCACAAAAAAAAGGATTGTGTCGAAAGACCACGGAAAGTTGGTGCAAAATTCAATGCCAACAACATTGCTGCAGATGATTTATTACTTCCCAATCTTAAGCTTGATTTTGATGGGAAAAGAGATCGATGGAATGGTTTCAATCCAGCAGACTATGCGGCTGTTGTTGAAGAGCATCAGAAAGTTGAAGAATACAAGAGACAGTTGAAAGCTAAGAAGTTAAAGGATGGTGAGGAGATGAGTGACGATGAGCCTGATGATGATGATGAAGATGAAGATAAGTATGCTGAAAGTGTTGACATGCCGGGTACAAAAGTGGATAGCAAGCAGAGAATTACAGTGCGTAATTTGCGTATCCGTGAAGACACTGCCAAGTACTTGAGGAATCTTGACCCCAATTCAGCATATTATGATCCCAAAACAAGATCTATGAGGGACAACCCATATCGAGGAACAGGAAGAAAGGATGATGAAGTTGATTTTGCTGGAGAAAATTTTGTCAGATTTACCGGTGATACTGTAAACCAAGCTAAGGCCCAGCTCTTTGCATGGGATGCTTATGAAAAAGGTGTGGATGTTAGCCTTCAGGCAGAACCAACAAAGCTTGAGTTACTAAAGAAGCAGTTTATTGATAAGAAGGATGAATTTAAAAAGAAAGTTTCAGATGACCTTCTTGAAAAGTATGGAGGGAAAGAACATCTTGATGTTCCACCCACTGAACTGCTATTGTCTCAGACAGAAAATTATGTTGAGTATTCCCGTCATGGTAAAATTATCAAAGGCGCAGAAAAGCAAGTTGTAAGATCCAAGTATGATGAGGATATATACCCAAGAAATCACACAAGTGTTTGGGGTAGTTATTGGCGAGATGGAGTATGGGGTTTCCGTTGCTGCCACTCATTTATCAAAAATTCATACTGCACTGGAGAGGCTGGAAAACAGTCAAATACAGAAGTCCTCTTACCAACTGCCTCAACATCAGCTAAACCAGAAATAGAAGAGGAGAAAGAGGAAAAAACTCTGCTGGAATTACATCAAGAGAAAATAGACAAGAAAAAGAAAAAGAAAAGGAAAAGGAAAAGCAAGAGCAAGAATAAGAAAAGGAAGCGTACTAGTAGTAGCAGCAGCAGCAGTAGCAGCAGCAGCAGTAGCAGTAGCAGCAGTAGTAGTAGTAGTGATTCAAGCAGTGAGTCCGAGAGCGAAGAACAGAAAGAAGAAAAGCGTAGGAAGAAGCTGCGTGAGGCTTTGATCCGAGCCAAGATGGAAGAAGATGCAGCAGCAAACATGATGAAAATGGATGAGCGTGAGAGAAAGTACAATTCAATGTATAATGCTAAGGCACCAACAGAAGAAGAGATAGAAGCTTACCAATTAAGAAGACAAAGAGAGGATGATCCAATGGCAGCATTTTTAGGCAAATAACTGAATTGCAGGTTTGTCATTACTCAGTGCTGTCATTATGTAATTTCTTTCTTTGATGTGCACATTATGGGAGGGATTGGGAAATAATTTATATAAAACAAAAAAATACATGTTTGTTAAGAGAACTTACAGGAAATTTGTGTTATATCTCATTAATATTACCAGTGCAGATTGTGATCTTACCCCATACACAACCTGTACTGTAACAAAGGAATGTTTTTTGAATATTTTCAAGATATCTATTTAATGAAGAATAGAGATTTAACTCCTTTGGAAGATGTCAATAATACATTGAGTATCTTAAATTAGTTCTAAAACTTTTTGACTATATCTGGAATAATATTAGTAAATGTATGTTTCATGTTTTTTTTAAGTACAGTTAAGTAGATGATGATGTTTTTTTATTAATCCTTCTGAAAATATGATTTAAATAGAGTTTGTAAGATTTTTACCAAAATAGCCAGAAGACTCAAGTAACAGAATCAGTACAAAACTAGGTAATAACAAAATAATTTTCAGATGATTGTATGACTTTTTGTAGGATGTTTAATCATCATCTCACCTTTCCCCCTTACCCTTTTTGATGCTACACATTTCTATATTGCTATATAACCTTTAATGTCTGGCATATTTTGCTTTATAACCATTAACTATTAACCATACTGATATATATTTTGAAAACAAAGTGGAGAAAATACTATGTAGAAATTATTTACATAGGAAACCTGAATAGAATAAGAAAATAGATAATGTCTAAGACTGATAGAAAATATTGTATGGAAGTTATGAAGTTACAAATAGCAGGGAGGAACTTTCCCTGATTTTATGTAGGCAAAGGCAAACATTCAAGAAAAAAATAAATGTTGAAACTTTTCACTGCTGGAACTTTTAATGATACAAGTACCCCCCCTCCCACAGCCCTTGCCCATTGTTGTCATTTGGGGCATAGGAGACAGGGATTTAGGCCCAATGTAAGGGATCACCCTCAGGCCTTGCCTCAACTAATTTTGCATGGGCTTTTCTTCTCCCCCTTTCCTTTTCCATCTTTTCTTTACCCCCTTCTGTTCACAACAAACAAAATATGAGTATTAAATTAATATACTTTTTATCAATATACTCTGCACAGATATCTATAACACTATGAGAAACTAGTATCAAATGTTTGGTTTTCTTGCTCCCTCCCCTTCAATCCCTTGCCCATTGTTGCCATGAGGGGCTTAGGAGACAGAGACTAGGTTCAATGTTGGAGATCTCCCCTACCTTGGGCCTCATCCCTCAACTCAACTAATTTTCCTTCATCTTTTCTTTTACTTTCCTTTTCCTCATCTTCCTCAAGGAGCCATGGGCATGGTATTCTCTTGGTTAATTGTCTTGCCCATACCCCTCATAGGGACCCTGAGGGGTGGACCTTTTATCTTCCCCACATATTCAGTCTTACTATGGCCAGTAACGAAGATTTTGTATCCTTATTAGGAGCAGTGAGGCTTGCCACTTTATCATATAGCCTCTCTAAATCTACTTCCTCTGGTTTACCGACCCTGACTCTCCTTTGACCACGGCTCTGAAATATCCTCCTCAATCGACACAAGATATCAATTTGACCCATCCCGAATCATCTACCCAGGTTTTAACTCAACCTTCAAAGTTACCCCTTCCTCACTCCCAATATCCTCGAACCCACCTCCAGCACAATCCTTTTCATTTTCTACCTCCTTCCTTGTTATAACTCTTCAACCCTATTACCCAGATCCCCACAGCACTATCTCACTCCACACCACTTTATCCTCCTGCCCTCACCCCTCTACAATTCCCATTTCTACAAACCTTTTGAAAACCCTATTTAGCAAAACGGGATAGATTTTTTGTGATTCCCCCAACAGCCCCTTTCTCTAATAGTACCCTTCTCCTTCAACAATGTCTCCAAAAACATGTAGGCAGTTTGTCTTGACTGCTCACAACTTGTCACAGTAACGTCTGAGTCTCAAGCCCATTCACTATATACCCTGGTTGACCTCACTGGCAAACCTATCCTGCCTAACTCCACTCCTCCCTTGATACATGTACTGGAACTGTTTCCATCTCCCTGGCAGATTGCCTTATCTATGACAAGGATTGGTCAGACTGTGAATACAAACTACTTGCCTGCCTCACTGACTACGATGCATTATTACCTTCTGTAGACAGGACCTTCCCCATAAGGGCTACATAGGAGAATCTTGCCCTGTCAGGCCATATCAACCCCCACCCATTCAATGTCAGACATTCTCATTTTGGCCACCCTGCAAAGCACTAACACTCCACAGCCCGTTGCCCTCTCTGTTCCCACCCTGGTCACGACCTTTCAAACTTGGCCTCACTCTACGGGACGCCAGACGGAAAGCACGCTGACAAGGTTTTTCAGTCACTCCCAACTCCAATACAATCCTTCACTCCACTCTATCCAAGTAGTCTCTAAATTTTCCTCAGTACCACTTTCCCCCCCCCTCCTCTACTTCCCCTATCTCCCAGTTCTAAATCCAGATACTCCAATATCCACAACTCCCCCTATGTCTATCGTATCTATTGCACCAGACAATCTAAACATTCCATCTCATCTTCTCCAAACACATCCTAACCCACATCTAATATCCTCTACTCCTCAGATGCCTATCTTCTCTTCATCTCCTCATAAAAAAGCTTTTGTTTCCAAAACCTCCCCACCCAAATGCCCTCCAGAAACCCATGGGGACATTGGACTCTTCCCAAGTAACATTAAAGAGAAAGTTCCTTTCATCCATCCTAAAATTTATCTAACCCCATTCCAGCTACATTCAAAGTAACTGCCGACATCCATGCTCTTCTCCCTCATATTCCCCCTACTCCCTTCTAACACTGACCTTATCCTGACTTCAAACCTTTTCATGCCTTGACCTCTCTCTTTGCTACCCTTCCCTTCATCTCAATTTCCATTGGTCAGTTCTAGATCACCTTCCTTATAGTGATCACTTCTCTATTTTACTCTCTCCTACTACCTATGTCTCGCTCCCAACCCTCCATGCTGGTGCTTCGATAGAGCAGACTAGCGTACTTTTACCTTTCTCTCTACTCTCCCTCTTCCACATCAGACATGCTTTCACAATCACTATCCTTCACAGCCTTCACAGTCTATCCCCGAACTTCCCGATCATACAAATCAAAACGTGCTCCAAAGCGATTCAATTAAGTTGTTACAATTAAAATTGAAAAAGGCTGATGTTTCATCAACCTTTTTCAATTTTAAAAGAGCACAATCCAAATATCAATTAAAACCACCTGGCAATATTACGTCTCCACAATTATCTCCTCTACACCTATTTCTACAATAAAGAAATAGGTGCCCCAGTCCTCCACATCCGTAATACATTTCTGAACCTTTACAAGTTGCTATTAAACTTTCTGCATATTTCAGCCAGGTCAGTAGAGGCTGTCACCTTTCTTCCCAATTCCATTCCATTAAAATAGCCAAGGAACACACTCCCACCTCTTTATCTCTGCAGAACACTACAATGTCCCCTCCTCTACTGAGCTCCCTTTTGCCTTACAGTCGTGTCGCAATACACATGAAGGCCCTCACGGCATTTATTAAGTACCGTATGTTACAAAATCTTATATTTATCTCGTTATCCTTCTTTAATAATATTTGAACAACTGGAAACTTTCCTACTCACTGGCTCGACGCTCTTATTCTACCTTTCCTTAAACTTAATAAATCCGGCATCCTCCCTCAAGACTATCGGCCCATTGCTCTGATTAGCTGCTTGTGCATGTTGCTGTAAAGAATGGCCAACCTACAACTAATATGATACCTTGAATCCAACAGTCTTCTGCTTTCTTTCCAATTTGGATACCGTCATGCTCGAAGCACAGTCGGCCCTGTGGCACATTTAGAAATGGTATTACATCTGCCTTTGCACGCCATAGCTCAGAACTAGCCCTTTTCTTCGACCTGGAAAAGGCATATGACACTACATGGCGATACCACATTCTGAGACAACTATCATCTTGTGGCATACGAGGGAACATGGGTGTATTTATTAATTTTTTCCTTTCTAATCGTACTTTCCAAGTCTTAGTACAATATTCCTTCCATTCCTTCCAGCCATAAATGGCTTAATTTCGGTATCACCATCAGGTGTCCGATCCTTGCTGTATGTAGATGGGTTTTATCCTCTATACATCGGGCCCTTATGTACCAACTCTCCAACTAATCCAGTCTGCAATATCTTTGATCTCTTCCCTGGGCCACTGACCATGGTTTCCGCTTTTCCACCTCCAAATTCTTCTCCATTCTTTTTTCTCGATCACGTATAGGTCCTCAACCTCCATTCTCTTTATATGATACCCTTCTCCACTTCCGCTCCTCAGGCAAATTACTAGGGGTAATTTTTGACTCAACTTCCTGGCGAGACCACTCCCTTCCACAGCAAAGAGAAAACTCGCTTCCACCTACAGACTTTCTCATATATCCTGGAGTACAGACCACAAAACTCTCCTCCGTCTCCATACTTTACTGATCCTCTCCTCTCATGACTATAGCTGTCTTATCTATTCATCTGCCTCTACCTCTCTTCTTACTCACGTTTCAAGAATTCTCTCTCTCTCTAAACTAAATGTCTCTCAATCCCTTCTCCCTACCTCTACCTCCTCTCCATGCCTACCCAGTCCTTTTTTCTGTACGGATGGATACACTTCTCTCCCATTCGCCCAATCCTCACCTCCTACCTCCACATTTTTCTACCCATAAATACCCATCTTGGGTTATACTTTCCTCTCGCATGTGCTCCTCTGTTATCCCAGATACACCAAATCAGACATCCCCGTTCTATCCTTCTCACTCCTTTTCTCAACCATGCCTCAACCCATTCCTCCAGCACTCACATTTATACAAATGGCTCCAAATCCCTCTCTGGCGCTGGTTTTGCTGTAATCTTTCCTTCCTACACCTTCAAATTTCCACTTCCACCGGAATGAGCGTCTATGCAACTGAATTATATGCGGTCCTCTTCCGATTAGGACGCATGTCTTCCCTCCTTTCCTCGTTCATCACAATTTTCACTGACTCAAAAACATCTCTCATATAGACTCTATAGCTTATCAACCTTCTTGTCCACAAAATTCAGAACCAACTATTTAATTTCAACATGCAACACAAAACTCAGTTTTCCCTGGATACCCATCCACATTGTGATTCCCGGCAAAGAAGAGGCAAATATTCTAGCACACTCCGTCATCTTGTTCACATCCTATCAACCCAGATTTTCACATATATCAACCCAGATTTTCATATATATCAACCTCTGGCTACGACCTTCACCTCGAAACTTTCCTTTTCACCCGCTGGCAGTCTTCCTGGTTTAGCCTTACCACTAATAAATCATATACCATAAAACCTTCCATCTCCCCTTGGAGATTAAATAAGAACAGACGCTGGAAAACTGCCCTTGCCCGCTTATGCATTGGGCACACACGCCTCATGTCACAATCTGATCCACCTCTATGCTCCTTATGTAATGTTCCTCTTTCAGTCCCACATATCCTACCATCGTGTCTCTGCTTTACAGCAACCCATACCTCTGCTTTTCCTCACTTATTCTCACTTCCCCGACCCCCAACCTATTGGACATTCTCTCAGAATTCCCTACCTTTTCCTTAGTCAACTTATTCTCCTTCCTCCGACGCATAAATATCCTCCATTTGATCTGATTATTTGTTTTAAATATTAAAATTAAATAAATTGGTCCTCTTGCTCCAAACACTGAACAAGCAAAACATGATTATAATAGTTAACTGCAATTTATTGCAATGACTATACCGTGTACATAACCATGTATAGAACCACGCGGCTGCTTGCGGGCCGCGTGCTTGCCATGCGGTTCCTCAACCCACGCCTAGAGTGGCGTCCCCACGCCACTCCCGGGTATTTAAGTCCCAGGTTGACCCAGGTCACAGAGAGTTCGTGCCCAGCGCTTGTCCAGTCATTATAGGCCGCCCGGCCTACGGCTTCAGGCGGGAGGGGCACAGGTCACTTCTGTCCCGTGGGGGCTGACCGCCGCGACTCAGCACTACCAAGACTTGTCTCGTGCGTTCTATATCTGTTTGCTTGTACTCTTAGAAAATAAAGAGTCAAAGCCATCGTCCCCTTTTAGTACTCCTGCTTAACCACTGTATAAAGGTGTTCAATCAATAGCCTTTTACATTCTGGTGACAGGGTGGTAGTTGCGACCTTTTGGCTCGCAACATGGACTCACAGTCTCCGAAATCCGCTCGACCATCGCTTCCTACGACCATGACTTTAAAACCTGTGAGTACACATTTTGGGCCTTTTTCCTTTCTTTTCACTATCCTCCCCCTAAATGTGTTAAGCCGTATGTGCAGTCACGCTCACGTTGCTTTTGTTGGGTTAAAGTGCTAATTGACAGCAAATGGCACGCTCTCCATTCTTCTGACCTCAGATCACATTACTGTGTGATCACGGTATGGAGTCAAACAATTTGAATATCGTTAATTTATTAAGTATTTATTTAATTTTTCTCGTGACTAAAGACTTATATTATTCCAATTGCAACGAATTTAGCGCTTTCGTGATTTTATTGTTTTCATGAACATCACTCATTATTTCGTTTCCACTGTCCATTTCCCGTCTTGACCTGACCTCGGAGTGAAAATCATTACTCAAAGCCCGCTTGGACAGTTGGGTGATCTGACCTCACTTTCAGTTTGAGTGATTGACACGCTGAAATGGCTGTGAGAACAGTTAGCATTTCCTATAAATTATTTTCTAGAATTGTTACAATATAGGGATAACGCATAGCATCCGTTACATGTTCATTGGTGACACGTTCTATCGGCGCTAGAGCGGAGCTTGTAACGCGCTTTATATACATTTACATTTTAATATAGTGCCAGGGATCTTCCCCATATCAAAGTGTCAGAGTGCCTGATTACCCTGGAGTTGCGTTTATGCGTATTAGACCCGCGTTCCGACGTAGTGATAGTAACCGAAGTTAATCATACGCTCGGCAACTTTTGAGCCGGTGTGACCCACTGTTACGTCCGTTAACTAATGTAGGACTACGGCTTAAGCTAGAATCGTGATTCACTTATTAACCGCACCCGGCTCACACTTTAGACGTCGCTGGGTAAATCCCATCAATTTGTGATTCATGATAAATACCTGGAGGGCATAGCTATATCCGCAGATAGAGTGGGTTATTTATACATTTTCCCAGCTCGTTTCGCTTCATTAAGTACGGTATTTTGGGTACAGACCCTTCTTTAGGTTGCGGTTTCAGGCAACCCGACTCTAAGGAGAGGCCCGTTCCGCACTCCCGAAACCCCCCTCCCCGCGAACGAGGAGGAGGAAGTCCCTTTCCACCACACGGGCCTGACACCCTCCCTGGGTATGAAAGTCATTCATGAACAACTTAGGCGGCTCGGGAGCGCGTGCAGGACCCCCCGTCAATGAAGTCTGCATGCTCAGCTTGACAATTTGTTACTTCGGCAGATTGTTCCCCGAGAAGATTCGCTTGCGTGAAGCCGCGAATATTGTTTTCACGAATGAAGCCGCGAATATTGTGGTTGTTGAAATAATTTTTTTAACTAATTTATCGCTTTTTTTTTAAAGACGAACGTTATTCTGGGGTTTGGCATCCATGTCCGCTCTGTGTGAGGTCACTCTCACTCTCCTTAACTGGCACTCACACACACACACACACACACACACACACACACACACACACACACACACACACACACACACACACACACACACACACACACACACACACGCTCACTCACTCACTCACTCATCCACGCAGAACAAAAGACACCGAAATCTTCCATTAATAGGGTTTGTTGCTGTCGTATTTGCAGGCGTAAAAGATCTCTGACGCATCTCTTTGCCCGCGAGTTTGTTAGTCGTGATATGTGACTTGTATATGAATTATTATTTGACATACAATGGTTCAAGTAAATCTTTGCGGATTGCCAATTTGTCATTTCCCATACTTTATTCTCGTATCTATACAGAGACGGTTTGGTAGTTCAAGCTAGGTCCTTGCGGATCGCTACTACCGTCTCTCTCTTCTAATTTCTTCTTTGAACGTAAAACACCCAAAAAGAAAATTCGACCATAAAAACTGCAATTTTTTATAAATAATCGGCTAGTGGCACTTAACACCCCCTCCTCTCTGTTCTTTCTTTACTCTTACTATCTTGGCCCTTATGTGTATAATCTGGTTCACGATATCTGAACGGGACCGAAGGAGGCCCTGCTTCAGAAACGGTCACCTTCAGACGCTATGGAAAAACGTCACCGGAAGATCGCCAGAAGCCTGGAGACCAGGATATTCGTCAGAGCAGGTATCAAGCCGCCCCAGGATGTGGAAGGGCGCTCCCTGCCAGGACGCCCGTAGATCCAGCGAAGGACCAGGAACTCGCCAGCGCAGGTACCAGTCGCCCCATGATGCTGTGACGGGCGCCGCCTGCCTGGACGCCGCAGATCCAGTCAAACTCCAGGAGCTCGTTCAGCGCAGGTATCAGCCGCCCTGAGATGCCGAAGAGAATGCTTCCTGCCGGACGCCCGTGATCCTGTCGAAGATTACGAGGACGAGAAGGACCTGGACGAGATCTGCGAACACGTGCATTGGGCGGGTAAGCCGCCGAGTTAGGCCTGGACGAGGACTATGAGGAAGTCTAGACAAATCCGAAGTCAAGGAGGACCTGTGCGAGACTTTCGAGGACGTGTGGAAGTCGAGGACGGACGGTCCTGACTAGCAAGTCAGGACCAGCCAAGTAGAGTCACCCTTGAGGCAAATCTAAGGCGCCTCGAGGGCGAGGCGTTAGTAGGTGCCCGAGCAATATTCCGTGTACATAAGCACATATAGAACCACGCGGTTCCTCAACCCACGCCTAGAGTGGCGTCCCCACTTCGTATTTTTTCCAGCTTGAATATGTAATACATATTTTTGCTTTAGAAGTAAAGCAACCGCTCATTTTACATTTCTTCACTCGTGAAACTAAATATTCTTTCATATAACCTAAAGGTGGCAAATTTAAGTGTCAGTAGAAAATAATAATTTTGAGGATTCTGTTGTATTCAAGAGCATAGAAACTTTTACCATAAGATAAAGAGTTTACCAATTTTATGGTCATATAAATGATGTATTGTATATGCACCAGAAATGTGATTACCTCCAGTAAAAGTTAGTTTTACAGTGAGGGGAGTAAAGTGGTAGTAGACTCCAACAGCCAAGGGGTTTTGCTGAGGCGCCAGAGGCAAAAATTCAATGTTGCTGACACAATGAACCTTAGATGTTTTGAGGTCTGACCTTGGTCAACAAAACAGTATATACAATATATTTATACACACACACACATATATATATTTGTGTGTATATATATGTATATATATATAATATATATATATTTATATATACATACACAGACATATATATGTGTATGTGGGTATATATGTATATATATATATACAGACAAATATATATGTATATATAAATATATTACATATATATACATACACGCACACACATACAGACATAAATATAGTTTCCAGAGACTAAGATAGAATAGCAACATCGTGAGCGAAGTCAAGGTCAGTAATATTAATACTGCTCAATGCTGCTCCAGAATGACTGGACAGTAGCTCTGCCCAGTATGCAGTCCATACAATTGTTGAAAAGTGCTGGTGCAAGCCTTGCCTCGCCCCGGAAGAAGCTAGACAGCCCCCCCCCCCCCTGACACCTTACTGCATTTTCAGTACCAGTATACAGTTTTGCTATTAGTCCAATAATTCTTGTTGGGATTCCTTTCAGTCTCATGATCTCCCAGAGTGCTTCACGATGCACTGTATCGAACACCTTGAAGTTGATGTAGACTGTGAGCACCCCACAACCTAATTCATAACGGCGATCTACAGTGACTGGAAGCGCCAAGATAGGTTCTATTGTGGAGTTGCCAGGAAGTAATCCAGATTGCTCTGGTCTGTGGTTCCTTAATAGGTGATCTCTGATACGCCTCTAAAGGCTGTGAGTGAGAACCCTACCTGATGTAGTGAGCAGCGTAATGCCTCGGTGATTGCTGGAGTCCCATCGATCCCCTTTCCCCTTCTAGAGAGGGACGACCACACTCCTCAGCAGGTCAGGAGGAATAGCACCAGACTGCCAGATTGCAGCCAGGAGAGCATACAGACCCCACTTCAACCTTTAACTTTTCAGCAGGATTGTTGCAGATACCCGCCGTTCAATTAGCCTTCACCTTTTAGATTTGAGGGGGGTCCTTGCTGATGAGTGGGTCCACTGCAAGGCTTTCAACACCATTTGCATACAAGGAAGTGGTCGATCTCCTTGGCGGCATTACCCGTGCCGCATCATGATGTGGGTCAGAACACTGGTGCCGAGAGTCAAAAATCCTCCATTTCCAGAACCATGCAAAGTCCTGGAAAAGGAGGCTATTCTTTCTACCAGCATCAGCTCCCGAACCATGAGGACCGACACAAGGTCTTTATAAGTAAATAAGGACAGTGAATCAGTTGAGACAGTCACGACGCTAGTCATGAGGTCATAGTCTAAGAGCTAGCTGAGATTTATTTGACATGTGAATTACAAATGCTTTGACTGTCTGGTATGGTAGAGGTACCCTTCCTGACTACAGAAATATTTGTTTTAAGTGAAGCTTATAGTGGCCGTGGCCAGGGGAGGTTATAATTACTGCGCCTGTTTTATCATATTTTATTTTATTCTATATTATGATTATTATTAGCAAGTTCTAAATACCTAAAATTACTAACTTAAGACAACATTTTCTGGTGGAAAGGTAAATTAAGACAAGGCCAAGGTCACCGCTGGGTGGTTATTACTAATTAGTGGTTTCAACTGACATATGAGCTACAACACAGCAACCACCTGGAAAATGTTAAATATAGATTATGTATCACCAGTGAATGATTTTCCAGACGTAAGTGTAAAACTTGATTGTATACTATGTTGCTTATATAATGCAACTAAAAACATTCCAGAAATCATACATATTGTGTATGATTGTGGACCCTACATCAGTTATCATCAAGGACAGATGTGGTGTAAATGATTCGCAAGACTTGATTCCCCTAATGTTGCTTGTCTTGATGAATGACTACTGTTATGCACCATAACAAAACCCGGTGTCCCAATCTATACCTAATATTTCCCTGGGTGGTTGTAGTGTTGTAGCCCATATGTCAGTTAAAAACACTAATTAGTAATGACCACCCAGCAATGGTACATTCCTAATGAAATAATGTGATAACCAGTCTTGGGGTGCTACATCAAATAAAATTAATCAGGGACAGTAATTAAAATCGACCCTGGTCATGTTCACCATAAGCAGCACTTACAATAAAGATTTCTTTAGTCAGGTAGGCTACCTCTACCATATCAAACAATCAAAGCTTTTGTGGTCTTGGATGGAATGTGTACATACATACATACACACACACACACACACACACACACACACTCACTCACTCACTCACTCACTCACTCACTCACTCACTCACTCACTCACTCACTCACTCACTCACTCACTCACTCACTCACTCACTCACTCACTCACTCACTCACTCTCACTCTCACTCTCACTCTCACTCTCTGTTATATATTGTGTAAGTTAATGGGAGGGATGCTGGCAGTCACTTTGAGTGTAGGAATGGTAGCAGACAGATTGGAGGATGTTATCTTGGGTCACGATTAGATAATTTTGAATGTCTTCTACTTTCTGTTTCTGAAGTGGAGTTAGTTGGGGGTGTAAAAGAAGCGAAGATTTTCTAATGAGGGGGAAAAGAGCAAACAGACATTTGAGGGGCGGATGAAGAGGCTGATGTAGGAGAGGATACAGTAAGAGTAGATGGGGTGTAATGTTTAGCTTGCTCTTTGCAATGAGTTAAGCGAGGAGGAGTTGATACTGGGGAAGTAGAGACCAGAGTGTCCGGATTTAGAATAGTGGTAGAGATTGAGGTGTCTGGATTTCAAATGGTTGAGGAAGATATAGAGCATCTTGGGAGGGAGCAGCAGGGACAGAGCAAAAAATCCCACTTGAGTAGGAAATAGGAGAAAAACCTCGTTCCCATGCTCCCTGTATGGCCTCACGTAAAATGAGGCCAAGTTTGAATCTGATAATTGCCACTTCAGATTCAAATTGAAGATAGGGAATCCCCTATAAAATGCATTATGGGAGCCAACATAATTGGCACACGTACGTGATTGTACAGAGCAGTTTGATTGTTCCAAACCAGGTTGGACACACAAGACGATGAGCTGTGGAGCGGCAGTGTTTGACAGGGTGGCCTAGACGCCAACAATTCTAACAGTGGTATGGTTAGACAGGGAGGGGCTCTCCGCCAATATAGACATCATGAGGGAGGTCATGCCTATGTTGAGTAATCTCGGGAATCTTGGTGGAGTCCTGACACTACATCATAGTCAACAATGCAGGCGAGTAAATCTTCTACACAGTCTGACCAATCATTGCCGTAGACAAGGCAGTCTGCCAGAGACTGTTTCAGTGCAAGTATTGGGGGAAGGACCAGGCTGGGTATGAATGGGCTTGCCAGTGAAGTCAATCAGAGTAGATAATGCTTCAGCTTGGGATTCAGATGTAAAGCGCTGTAGAGGGGAGCACAAAAATACAATCTTATTTGGCTGGGCTAAACAGTGCTCATTAGGTTTGTAGAGGTAGAAGGATGGGACCTTTATGGAAGAGGGAGTGGTGTTGAGTGAAGTAATACTGCAGACTGGGGTAGTAGTAGCGTTCAGTCATGGTTAAAGGAAAGCCTGGGGTTAGGGAACTGGGTTAATGATTAAAAGCAAAATAAATGTGCTAGACATCTAAGGTCATATAGCACTATAGTTAATGTTAGTGAAGGATGGTTGGGTTAGTGATTAGTTGTTAAATCTGGGTTAAGGAATTGGTGAGTGAATGGGTCTGGGTCAGATGAGGTAATGTAAAGGGGTTAGATCAAGTGAAGGATATATATGCGTTTGAGGAAGGAAAACAGGTTGTCAAAGCAGAAAGTGTGAGATTCTGTAAGGATGTCTGATAAGTTGGGATGTCTATGTAGGGAGGACGTGGGCATGACAATAGAATATGTGGGACTGAAAGAGGAACATTCGGAAACCGCGAATGTTCCAATGAAGGATAGTTATACTTTCGTTGATTTACTGGCAAAGATTGCAGTGCGTGTTGGAGAATTTGAAGGGGAAGGTGCTAGAAGGTGGGATAAAGAATGAGGATGGGGAGGTGGTGTTGTATCAGGAGGGGTGTCGGGAGGTAGAGGGTCTGGGGGAGAGGGTACTTGTGACATGAGGGTTTCACGTGTGTATCCAGGTGGGAGTGGAAGGGATAGAGGGGACAGTGGGAGGGTTAATATAGGTGGGGCTGGAGTCAGGGGGAATCCTTCTACCCCATGTTGGGATGGGGTAGGAGGATTGGGTGTAGGGAGAATATGAGTAGGAGGAGGATGGATATCGGCAGTCACTTTGAGTGTGGAGGGAGCGGGAGTTGTAGAATTTGAAGGTGGATGAGTATTAGTTTGGGACTCGATTATGTAGTTCTGGATATCTTCAAGAGTTTCTGTAGTGGAGTTGGTTGGGGAGTTTTGTGAGATAAAAGTTTTCTTGTGAGGGGGGGAAGAGAAGTCTGGTGTCTGAAAAATAGGGGCAAAGGAAGGTGGAGGTGATTGTGAGGTAGGGGAAGAGGGGGTGGAACGTTTATTCTGTCTGCTGCGGGTAGTGCGGGGAGGGAGAGGGGAAGGTGTTGGGGCTGTAGTAGAGATTGGGGTGTCTGGATTTAGGATGGCAAAAGAATTTGATTGGGTAGATATTGGAGTGTCTGGGTTTAGGATGGCAAAAGAATTTGACTGGGGAAGGTAGGAGGTAGAAGAGGGGAAGTTAGATGGAGGGGGGTTGGGTTTAGGAGAGGGTGTAGGAGCTTGGGAGGTAGGGGGATTGGCAGAGTGAGCGACATTACTGGAGTAGGGGGTAAGAGAAAAGCCTCGTCGACGTGCTTCCTGTCTGGCTTCACGTAGAGTGAGTCCAAGTCTGAATCTGAGAGTTGCTACCTCAGACTCAAATTTGTAGGTGGGGCAGCCTTTATAAAACACATTATGGGGGCCGCCACAGTTTGCACATGTGCGTGATTGTGCAGAGCAGTTTGATCGAGTAAGGCCAGGTTGGGCACATAGCGGGCATCTGGCTGCGGAATGACAGTGTTTGGCTGGGTGTTATAAACGCCAACAATTTTGGCACTGACGAGGAGGAGGTTGGTATGGTCGGACAGGTAGGGATTCCCCACCTATGTAAACATTAAAGGGAAGGTCATGTCTACGGAAAGTAATTTTGGCAATGTTGATGGATTTCTTACGATTTCTTCTGGAAGGAATGGAGTAGCATTGTACATATGTTGCATCATAGTCTGTGAGACAAGCGAGTAAGTCCTCTCCACAATCTGACCATTTTTTGTAATGGATTGGGCAATCTGTTGAGGAGATCGAGACAGTTCCGGTGCAAGTATTGAGGGTTGGATAAGGTTCTGTAGGGATGGGATTACCACATAGATCAGTTAGTTTTGTTAATGCTATAGCTTGGTTTTCAGTTGTTACTGTGACGAGACGGGAGTGGTCGGGTCGGTTACGGAAAGAGACTTTGCCTACTTGTTTTTGGAGGCATTGTTGGAAGAGGAGGGTGTTTTGAGAGTAGGGAGCTGTGGGAGGGATCACGAAAAATCGGTCCCATTTGGCTGGGCTAAATAGAGTATTTAGGATTCTTGTAGAGGTGGGGGTAGTAGAAGTATTGTGGAGGTGGGGGACGTGTGGAGGAGGGAGTAGTGTTGAGGGGGGTAGTGTTATGGGGAGGTGGGCAATAAGGTTGTAAGGTAGTAATAAGGGGAGATGGGGTGGTTGATGAAGGAGGTTGTGGGAGTAAAGGTGTTGAAGTTGAGCATGTTGGGAGAGTAGAAATGTCTCCATGGGGTTGGTTGTTGATTAGGGTTGATACTGTACTAGTATACATTGATGATGGGGGAGTTGTTGCAGTGTTCAGAGCCGTGGTCAAAGGAGAGCTAGGATTGGGGCTATTTGATAAAGGGGCAAGCCTCATTGCCCCTAAGAGTGGGGTTACGTCTTCATTATTGGCCATGATAAGCCTGGAGTATGTTGGGGAAAAAAATAGTCCAGCCCTCAGGGTCCCCTTGAGGGGTAAGGGCCAGGTATGGCAGGGGAATACCATGCCCATGGTTCCCTCAGGCCGTTCAGGACTGACATAAAGTCAGCCTTTCATCCTTTCAGCACGGCTCTCACACCTTAGGAGGTGGATAGTAGAAGGGATTGGTGAAAAAACTGAAACGAAAAGTATGAGTGGGAAAAAAGACTATGCAAAATTAGTTAAGTCGATGGCTGAGTCCCAAGGTTGAGGAGTTTCCCCATCATTGGGTCTCAGTCTTCGTCTCCTAAGCCCCCCCACGACAACAACGGGCAAAGGATTGGGGGGGTAGGGAACTGGGAAAATTTAATTTTGTGGGGCTAGTTGATAAAGGGGCAAGCTTCATTGCCATCAATAAAGGTACAAAATCTTCATTACTGGCCATGGTAAGCCTTGAGTATTTTAGAGAAAGAAATGGAAATGGTCCAACCCTCAGTATCTCCTTCAGGGGTAAGGGCTAGAAAACTAAACGGGGGAATACCATGCCCATGGCTCCACTAGTCAATTCATGACTGGCACAAAGTCAGCCTTTTATCCTTTCAACATGGCTCTCACATTTTAGGAAATGGACAGTAGAATGGGTTGGAGAAGAGAAGACTATGCCAACTTAGTTGAGTTAAGGGCTGAGGCCCAAGGGAGGGGTGATCCCCAGCACTGGGCCCCAATCTCCTAAGCCTAAGGTAGGACAGATCCCCACGACAATAATAGGCGAGGGATTGAGGGGGAGTTGGGGGGTTGGGAAATAAAAATGTTTAAACTGTAAATAGTTTTATTGATATCACATCATATAAAAAGATAACTCAGGACTAGCCTTACGAACCAAACATGCTACATGGATACAGGTTTCAGTGCAAAAAAGCAGCCACTGCATTAATTAAGATATATGGCAGCAAATGGTATTATTGTTTTCTGAAATAACAATGAAAACTTTGGCATTATGGACACCCTCCCCCCCAGTAAGTATGTAGATGTTTGTGATATACCTTGGTTGGCAGATCCTTTTAAAAATAGTTAAATAGCAGAAATGTTCATAAAAATAATAACCAAAATAAAAAATAATTAGTAAAAGCAGAATACTTCTGTTTAGATGATTTCATGCTAAATATTATACTAACAAAATTTTTATCAAAATAACGTTAAGGAAGACATTTCTACTAGTATATCTTAAAAAAAAACTCCTTGGTCTAAAAAAGGAAAAGAAAAAAAGAAAAATTGCAGGTACATGCCTTCAAATATTATGACAACATATAGTGATAGGTAATGTAATGAGTAGATAACAGGAAAATATGGCCCTTTATAATTATTACGTCTCAAATATGAACATTCCAGGAAATACAGTTTCCCTGATTACAAACATCCTACTCTACATTCATCACAGAAGCGCTTCTTGGAAAAATCTTGGGTTATAAGACCAAAACAAGACACATCCCAATATTTCAGTGGAGATGTACAATATAAGAGCCATACATAAGAGCATCCCCTTTCAAATGCAGAGATTCATTAGCACACAAAATTAGCACTATTGAAAAAAGTACCCACACAGACAGTGGAATTCCTTAATCATTATTAATCAATATCTTTATAGTTGGTTTATATAACTTTTATGAACTAGTTGTATGGCATATTCCTTGAAATTTGTAAAAATTAGAAATATTTATATAAAATATATACAATATCAAGAAATTCCTCTCAAGTGGGCCTCAAAAATAATAGGGGACATTGATTAATAAAAATGAATATAACAAATTACTTAAATACAGACATTAAACATTTATTTTTCCATTAACTGGCTGTGCTTCCATGTTTCAAGCTTAAGTAACCGTAAGGTGAAACAATTGTTACGCTTATCCAGGGACATTATGGGCTATTATTGTCGTGATCCCTTACAGCTACATAATTGAGTTTTGTCAAATGTTGGCAGCTGTGAATCTGTTGAATTGTTTGAGCAAAGCCTCTGGCAACTATATTAATGTCTGCCCAGAGCTGCTTACCATCATATATGATAATAATAATAATAATAATAATAATAATAATAATAATAAAATAATAATAATAATAATAATAATAATAATAATAATAATAATAATAATAATAATAATAATAATTATAATAATAATAATAATGACAAACTCTCCTTATACTGTATAAATATCTGAGAATTTAAGGTCTCTTACCCAATTCACCCTTTTTATTTCAACTGGTTATTTTTGTTGGATCTTAGCCTCCCTAAGCCTGACTGTGAACAGGCACCTCCTCTCCTATCCTCCTCATCATCAGATGTGCATACAACTGGTGCCACTGCCCCTCGGGTTGATGTAGCCTGCATAAGCTCAGCATCTGGTCCTGTGAGATTTTCGTAGAGTAACACATTTAACGTCTCTTCATAGATTCTTGCTTCTGGGAACTCAACCTGAAGAAAATAAATATTTGCATTAAGCAAGATAAAATAAAATAACAGAAAAGAAAAGAAAGTGAAGAATGAAAAACACTGCATTCAAAAAGTTATAAAAAAAAAACTACAAGAAACTTAGCATGTTTTGTAACTCTTCTACTCCACAGACAAAAAACCAAGCTGAAATATTTACTGGCCACCTTTCATAATAGGAATTGTATACTGCAAAGAAAAGAAACGAACCTAACACAAGAAATATTTGTATTCTATATTTTTACTGTGATAATGACAAACTGTTCAACAAACACCTATCAACAAGGGTATTCCATATATTGCAATACTGAACCACGCAACAGGAAGTGAGTGGAGTCACCTGCTTGAGGGAAATATTAGAAGCATTGGAAACAAATTCTCCCTACTCTCTTGTCTGTAACATCAACAAAAGTTGGGTAAAATGGGCACATTCCTCTTCAATAGTGCAACCAGGGCCAAACATGAGCACAACTTTTAAGTACAGCTTTGTATGACATGACTTCATCATCTTGTTTTGATTAAGTAAAGGAGATCACCCTTAAAAGTGGGAGGGATAAGGTGACAAAAACATGCCATCATGAGAATGTCTAATTTCTATGCTCAGCTTCTCAAACTTTCTATGCTAACTATTGCTTCCACTTCTATTTGGATCTTACTCTTTACCAATCTTTGCTTATACCATTTCTGAGTATTCCCAATACTCCCCCCCCCCCCCCCCACACACACACACATACAATTTAAACTTTTTCTGATATTCTGAATATTAAAAAAAAAGTTAGTTATCTGCTTTCTGGACAAAGAAAGACCCTGATATCAGGAGAATAACATACCAGTATCAATAATACATAAAAAATCTCTAGAGAAAAATATTCCAATTTTGTTGAAAGATAAACCATCCACGGACAATGAAGTGTTGATCAATAAACACAGCCTCCACTACGGGTCAGCAGGTAGGTTGATCTTTACACAACCCAACTGAAGACTCGTCGGAGATGCCATGTCTAATCTCTCTCTCATCTTCTTTCTTCTCATTTCCTTTAAACTTTTAACACTTACATAAATGGGGTAAAATATATAAAGTTTAAAAGGAAAACTAATATTATTGCTGGAAATACTACCAATATATACAAACCTTTAATTGTTGGGTATGTTTTAACTATCATAAATATAATTTGTAGGCCTTACCTTTGTATGCTTCCTATCAGTTGCATATACAATAGATGTACAACACACTTCTGCTACTTTCTTCCCATGTCCATAGAATGCCCAAAGACATATTTCATTAGATCCTATTACATTCTTAATGAATAAAACGCGCCGACTGAATCTCAAGGCCAGTCGATCAAAATGCTCAATGTTCTTCAATAGGTTGTCATCTGATGTACTGTAAATGAATGCAATGTAATTAGATATATATTCACTAAATGTACCTAAGCTATAGCAAAATACAAAGTGTCTCACATACTGGGAATAATTACAAAAAATCCACGAATGAGGCTAACCTTGTATACGAGTATTTATTGTTATGTCGATTTACAAGTAATTTAACAACTGGCTTAGTGGTTGACTGTATGAGCATCTGTTCTTCTTTCTGTGATGTAATGAGAGGAACACAACACATAGGATCTTTCACAGGATCTTTCTCAGGTTCTTTCTGCTTCATTGCATCTTCACACTCAGCAACAAGGTCGCTCATGCAGTAGTATCTTGCCTCTGCTAATAACTCCTGCAAAAAAGAAGAAAAAAAATCACTGTAGTTTGTAAAATGAACCTCTCAATAACGACAACATGCATTATCAGTTTAATCTATCTACTTTAATCTTACTTATATTACACAGTAATCTTGGGTGCAACACCTAGCTCCTCCAGTGATAAGCACTCTTCATTCCAAAACCTTTTCTGTACATTATACATACACACATTCATGTATTTTACATGGTGAGCAAAAATGTTCATATCTATTCAAGCCTGCATTCACATAAATGCACAGATACAAAGTTAATAAATTAGATTTTAGCTACATTTTTGCCATTGCAATAAATTGATCATATTATATTTTGAATGTGTTATACTCTTGTTATATCATATACTGTAATATATAAAGTAGTACAACGACCTAACCATCAGTCTTCTATTACATAAAGTGCAACCTCTGCATATTATCACCCATCATGCATTGTTTATTGCAAAACATATTAAGTCATCTTTCCACATCCTATACAACTGGTTAAGCAGGCAACACTCCAGACTGACCAGGATGGGTTACTCCTTCTATAATTCAATCTTGGGAGTCAAAAACACAGGTCTCATAGTACAAAGCCATTTATTACCCAGTGTTCTCTTGTACTGCCTTGGCACACTACAATATTCAAAATGGGTGACATCTAACCATGTCATATTGAAAATTTCACTAATGCCAGATGTCTTCTCACATCATGAGCTCAGGATGACACCTCAGGAGCTTTGCTGTGAGCCATACAATAACCCTGGCACAGAGTGGTGTGCACTAACACACCTTAGTCTCACCAAAATTTAGTTAAAAATTTTACTAATCATGTATGGGTTAACCTGTTGGATCCAAGTGTCTCATGGTCCACACATAGCCCAAAATCCAGGCATTATGCTTGAGTGGTGACTCTCCCTAAAGTGTGGTTTGTAGGTCTGGCCTCCATAAACACTTGTGTGGGGTATCAAGACTACTTGCCTTCCCATTGAAATATTATCTTTATTTACATAATCATTTTTGCTCCTTTCCAAGGCCAATGTTTGTAATTTCATATGCTACATCATGATGGTAGTAGACTGTTTTCTTTGCACAGACTCTATATCATCTCTATAAGTCTACATCTCTGTGCAAAAACAATAACAAGTAACATAAACAAAAATTATCATCTAATTTTCTGTAACATAACCTTCCCTGCTAGCCACAGTAGGCAGGAAAAGGATAGTGAGCATTAAAAGTATTCTCCCTAGTGCCACACTCTTCCAGTCATGGTTTACAGATGGTATATTCCACCCTCATTTACTGGTGAAAATAAATCTACAACAAGTCTAATCTTCCTCCAAGAGTTTTGAGCCTTTATAATGAGTTATTCCTAACACCCAAGCCTTCTGCCAAATTTTTCATGACAGCACATTCCTGTCACCCACCCATCAGTCAATCTTTTTCATGACAGCATATTCCTATCATCCCCTTTCAGGGTTATAATTACATGTTCCTGTTTAGCCACTACCATCAATCACCCATCTCCTGGTATGAGTAATTTCAAATAAATGAAAGACCCATCACATCTTTTATGTTACATATGCACCAACCAACTCACAGTTGTGGATATGATACAAACAGGTATGAAAACATGAGCCCTTAATTCTATATTAGAGCCAAAACCCATATTATTAAAACCAACCACCATAGAGCTAGTTCTGTATGCTGGAAGGGCTATAAATAGTGATTAGCCTGAGATACTGATAGCATGGTATAAATGTCCCCACGGCATACATGTCACCCAGAGGCAATGAGTTAAGGAAATACATAGGTTCTCCACAATTCATTTACAGGCATGCCAAATCTGTGCCAGGCCTAAGTGTCCTCTTTTGATGAGTCAAAAACAATAAGCTTAGACTTAATGATGTCATTAGTATGCTTGACTTCAGTCCTGAGATATCATCAAGCACAAGCATTACCTTGAGTAAACAATCACAATGGTCTCCTTGTTGTGAATACTACTGTCCTTGTAATTTATTCCAATTTGATTAGCAGAAGTAAAGACAAATACATGTGGGATGTCAGTAAAAATTATTATTTATGTATGCTTTAACTTATTCCAGTTTACAGGTGTGGAAATGTGTTGTGCTTGTATGTTCTATCTTTTCAAAAGTTCTTTTAAAAAAGCCATCCTGAGGTCTGGAAATCACCACAAGAGTAAGATATAAAAAATAAACTCATCTAGCCTATGTTTATATAAGATTTCATAAACTATATGTCAACACACAGTACTACAACCTAAATCATGGCCTCATCAGTTTCACAAGATAAACACAGCTTCTGCTATTCTCAAGTAAATT
>NC_061825.1:42965786-42993286 GCF_019202785.1 Penaeus chinensis | reverse complement strand
ACGCATATCAAGGAAAAGACAATGTTTGCCAGGGGGGTGTTGGGGGCACACCCAGTCACAGCAAATTGGGTTGCTGAATAAAGTGTATAACCTAAAGAATCATCTATAAAGCTTAATGTGCAGGATTCTTTTGGCAAGCGTGTAAATAGCAAAAGCTGTTAATCAACTCCATTATCAAAATATTGGTAGAGACAACCATATGGTACTAGGTAAACTTTGCTTATAATGGACAAAATGACATAAAATAAGATGCTTTTCCTTTACGGCATTTTATTTCCAAGCTGATAAGAAAACTGTACAATACACAATTTGGTTTACATTTACATAATGACTGAACTAATGGAAACTCTAATGACACTGTCATAAGAAAGGGAAAAACTTCACTGATAAAAGGAATATTTGCCCAAGCAGAGAAAAATGCTTAAAATCATGCATGTGGATAGTAAATCCATAAGGAATGGGTGGGGGTTCAGCAGTGGAACCCCCAACAGGGAAATACAGCCATCAGGTAGGGAGGGGTCTGAGGGTGAAGCCCTTAGGATAAGAAGGGTTTTGGTACATATGCCAATGTGTATGGATTTCCAGGAGTAGATGGATTAATGGGGAATTAGTGACCAACTTTAACATTTTCACTTATCTTATTTGCAATGGAAAAGAACCAACAAATTCACACATACTGAATATTTGGGCCTAAAAATTAATAATTGCAAAGTTGGATGGCTGTGAAAAGTTAGAAAATTAACAAAATATTAATATATATTACTGCAATTAATAAATGCTTATAATTCAAGTTTTTATATAAGCTTAATCCAAAATGGTGTTTTGAATTTCTTTCCCATCCATTCTAAACACTAAAATGAAATACAATTAATTTTGTAAAACCACCTTTGGCAATACATAATCAAAGATATATGAGGTTAGGATATGAACTGGAGAGTTGAAAAGAAAAAAAATTATGAAACTGAGCAAATCAAATAATATATCTAGAATCAGTAAATCAAATGATATATCTAGAATCAGCCATCACAATTAGTCAGAACCAAGTATAAAAAATGAAAAATTCCAGCATAATTAGAACTTCTGATTGGTTTTAAGCTTCAACTCTTATTTTCCTACCCACAAGCCAAATAAATACACAATGAACAAGCATAAATAAAAAACAATGTACTCATCTGACATCTACTTGACATGCCCTGTCAATTAAACCCGAGTTGCTCATGAATACTAAAACCTACCTCAAAATATATGAGGAAAACTGCTAAAAACACCCAACCTCCAAACAAAGAAACGACTTCCTTAGACACACGGAACGAAAGATACGTTTTGATGGTGAAATACGACCAGAAGAGGAGCCCGACTCATTGACTCACTCACTGACTCACTCACTCACTCACTCCCAACCCACAGTCGCTACGATTCAATATGCACTTAAAATTCGTGATTGTGGAGCAATTGCAGGTCTGCCATGTGTAACAGCATCTATTATGTCTTAAGAGTGAACATCGAAATACCTTCACGATGAATTACAATCAGAAAACATCGTAGGACTCCATAACAATAACAAAATCCTCGGGCAAAGGTTCTAATAAGAGCTGGCTATTGGGTGTTCTCTCGTCTCTTTCTTTTCTGTCTTATTTAACCAAAGGCGAGAGAGAATCGTACACTAACTAAATCACCAACAGGCACAGAGCCAAGAAGAACCATACAAAAACACAAACTTGCCGGAAAATGTTTGCTGGGATTGCACAGGAGTGAAAAATGAGAAGCGGTTTTAGCAGACACCTTCTACGTCCGAGCGACCATCTTGCTCTTACACGCTCCTTCACACAGATCGTTTTTTTCTCTCTTGGGCTAATTTGTAAGAGGGTCTCGATCTTGAAACGTCTTTAGAAAAAGAAAAATGTAGGAAAAATATCGAAGAACTGCATAAATATACAGTATGGTTCCATCAGTAAATGACAGGAGAAATTTGGTACTGGGTGTGTTTTTTGCAGGATTAATCGCGATTGACCATTTGTTAACTTATTAATTCTCATTAAGAATTAAGAAACATTATTTTGTGCATTATGATTATAAAAGAGCATACAATATTAATATGACGAGCATTTCATCTAATGTCGAATGCTTACGTAATGGCGTTCGAAGATCCAGAGAACAATATTCAGGAATACATAGATTTCATCTCAAGGAAAATATAAGTACATGTATATGTGTGTATATGTATATATATGCATATATATATACATATATATATAACCAAAGTATATAATCTTAAATAGAATATGTGACAATAATATTGATCATGGTACCTATTATGATGATGATAATGATGTTGATATTGTGATTTATAATAATAATAATAGTAATAGTAATAATAATAATAATAATAATAATAATAATAATAATAATAGTAATAATAATAGTAATAATAAAAATAATAATAATAATAATAATAATAATAATAATGATAATGACAAAAATAACAATAATAATGATAATAACAACAACAATAATGATAATAATAATAATAATAATAATAATAATAATTTAACAATAGCAAAAAAGTAATAATGATATCAATAACAACAATAATTTTAATAATAATAATAATGATGATGATGATGAAAATAATAATAGTATTAATAATATTGATTGATGACGATGATGATGATGATGATAACAATAGTAAGAAATATAATAATCATGGTAATAATAATGATTATGTTAATGATGATGATGATGATGATGATGATGATGATGATGATGATGATGATGATGATGATGATGATGATGATGATGATGATGATGATGATGATAACAACAATAATAATAATAACAGCAAAAACAATAATAATGATAAAAAATAATAACAATAATAACAACAACAACAATAATAATAATAATAATAATAATAATAATAATAATAATAATAATAATAGTAACACAAATAACAAATAATAGTGATATCAATGATAGTAGTAATAATAACAAAAGCAATGATATTAATAATAAAAACACAATAATAATAATGATAATGATAATAAAAATGATAATGACATCAAAATAATGATGATAAAAGCAATATAAGTGATAATAATAGTATTGATAACAACAATGACAACAACAGAATAAGAATAAGAAAAGGAATATGAATAGGAATAAAGATATGAATAACAATATGAATAAGAACAGCAAAAATAAGAATAATAATGAGAATAAGAAAAAAATAAGAATGGCGATAAGGATAATTATAATAATGGTTATAATGATAATTGTAATAAACTATCATAATAACAAAAACAATAATAATAATAGTAATAGTAATAATGATAATAATAATGATAATAAAAATGATAATAAAAGTAATAATAATAATAATAATAAAATTTGTCATAAGAATAACAATACTAATGATAACTAAAATAATGTAATATTGAATGACAGTAACTATAGTAATAATAACAACAATATTAATAGCAGTTACAATATTAGCAACAGCAATAATGTAAATAACAATAATATTATCAGTGATAATAATAACAGTGATGATGATGATAATAACCATAATAATAATAATAATAATTATATTAATAATAATAATAATAATAATAATAATAATAATAATAACAATAATAATATAATAATGATAATAATAGTAATGACAGTAATAATAGTGATGATAATAATATTGATAATAATAATAATGATAATAATAATAATAATGATGATGATGATGATGATGATATCTCTACTAATACTACTTCCAATAATAATAACAATAATGACAATAATGGTAATAGCAATAATAATAATAATAACAATAATAATAAAAATAATAAAAATAATAATAATTATAATAATAATAACAATAGTGATAATAATAATAATCAGAAAATAAGTGATAATGATAATACCAATGATGAAGGTTTCAGTGATAATGGCAATAATAATAATCACAATAATAATGATAATAATGACAGTGATGATAACAATAATGGTGATAATGATAACAACAATAAAACCAATGATAATAATGATGATAATAATAATAATAATGAAAATTATAATAAGGATAATGATAATAGTAAAATAACAATAAGACCAACAATAATAATAATAATGATGATAATAATAATGTTCATAATAATAATGATGATAATAATAATGTTCATAATAATAATGATGATAATAATAATGTTCATAATAATAATGATGATAATAATAATGTTCATAATAATAATATTAATAATAATGATAAAAATAAAATTATAAGAAAAAAATAATAATGATAATAATAATAATAATAACAATAAAAAGATAATAACAATAATAATAATGATGATAAAAATAATAATAATAATGATAATTATTATTATTATTATCAATATTATTATTATTATTATTATTATCATTATTACTATATAATGATAATGATAAAATTGGTAATAACGACAATGATTTTGAAAATTTTAATGATAATATTAATAATAATAATAATGATGATGATAATAATAATAATAATAATAATAATAATAATAAAAACAATAATAATAATGATTATAATAATAATAATGATAATAATAAAGATAATAATAATAATGAAAATAATAATAATAATAATAATAATAATAATATTAATGATAACAATATTATTTTAATTATTATTAATGATCATAATAATAATAATGATAATAATAATAATAATAATAATAATAACAACAACAACAATAATTATATTAATGGTGATAATAATGATGATGATGATGATGATAATAATAAAAATAATAATGTAATAGTAATAATGATGACAATGATAATAATAACAACAATAATAGCAATAATAATCATAATGATAATAGTAAATGCAATAATAATGATTATATTACTATAATAAAAAAAATAACATTAATAACATTGATAATGATAATAATAAGAACAATAATAATAATTATAATAATAATAATAATAATAATAGAATAATAATGATGCTGATGATGATAATGATGATGATGATAATAATTATTATTAATATTATTAATAAAAATAATAATAATAGTAATGATAACAATATTATTATCATTATTATTATTAATGATCATAATAATAATAATAATAATAATAATAACAACAACAAAAATAATAATAATATTAATAGTGATAATGATAATGATGATGATGATGATGATAATAATAAAAATAATAATGTAATAGTAATAATGATGACAATGATAAAAATAATAACAACAATAATAGCAATAATAATTATAATGATAATAGTAAATGCAATAATAATGATTACACTACTATAATAAAAAAAATAACATTAATAATATTGATAATGATAATAATAAGAACAATAATAATAATTTTAATAATGATAATAATAATAATAAAATAATAATGATGCTGATGATGATAATGATGATGATGATGATGATGATGATAATAATAATAAAGGTAATAATAATAATAATAATAATAATAATAATAATAATAATAATAATAATATTGATGAAGATAATAATAAAAACAAAAAATAATAATAATGATAATGATAATAATAACAGTAATAATGATAATGATAATAATTAATTCAATACCTATCATTACATAAATGTAATGAAATTGACAATAATGATAACAATAATAATGTTTATAATGATAATAGCAATAACATCAACAATAGCAATAGTAGTAGTAATGATAATAATAATAATAATAATAATAATAATAATAATAATAATGATAATAATAATCATCATAATGAAAATTGATATAAAAAGTAATAATAATAATAATAATAATGATAATAATAATAATAATAATAGTAATAACAGGAATAACAATAATACCACTAACAACAAGAAATAAATTATAATAACATTAATACCACTAACAATAATAAAAATGATAATAACAATAATAAAAATGATAATAACAATAATAAAAATGATAATAACAATAATAAAAATGATAATAACAATAATAAAAATGATAATAACAATAATAAAAATGATAATAACAATAATAAAAATGATAATAACAATAATAACAATGCTTGTGTGCATGAGTGCGTGTCCGTGTGCGAATGCTTGTGCTAGTGCACACTCGTGTGTGTACCTGTATGGTGGCGGTAGGTGTTGCATGTGCATTAGTGTGCGTGTACGTGTGCGTGTACGTGTGCGTGTACGTGTGCGTGTACGTGTGCGTGTACGTGTACGTGTGCGTGTGCGTGTGCGTGTGCGTGACCGAGAGTGTGATTGAGTTTGTATCTAATTATTTTGATTGAACACAATATAAGAGTTAAATGATTTGCCGACTGAATGATTATTGATCGTCTTTGTCAATTTTCCACGAATCCGCTCGGAATCCGCGAATCCCCCCCACGAACGCCTTGTTTACATTCCAGAGGCGAGAATTCAGAAGCGGGGCGGCAAATCGACGCGACTGGTTCACTCTGCGCGTTTCGGTTCACAATATTCTAATATTTTGGTGAAGACCTCTGTAGAGAGTTTTAATTCCACGATGGCAGATGAAACCCTCGCTAAAGCTGGTCTATACTTCGACGAGCTCAATAAAATTAGAGTTTTAGAGCCAGAAGTTGCTCAGCAAACTGCAGAATTAAAGGACGAATGCAAAGAATTTGTGGATAGTGAGTATGACTTGATTTTGTGAATTGGACGGATGCAGATTGGGTTTGTTCAGTTTGTAATATCATATAGACCTGTTGTGGTTTTGATTTTCTGTAATTGTGTATATACTATATCTAAACTCTTTCAAGAAGTGAGTTTCAAGGTTGAATTGAAAATGTTGCCATCTATGCAATGGGCATACAAAAGGCTTAGTTTTTGTCATATTCCATTGATAATGACATCAGTTAACTGGGTGTGTAGATATTGATTTTTGATATCTTCCCATCATATGTGGGCATGGTAAAATTGTATATGTGAGAAGATATTGGTAAATGTGTGTATTACTACTACATACTGGATGAGCTTGTTGATCTACTTGGCATATTATTACGATGTAAGGAACTAGTACAAGCTTTATATTTGGTATGAGTTTGAGTGCAGAGGTTGCAACTGGACATTGTATCACTGTTGGGGTGGACTTAAGATTGTAGGCTTTCCCTTTTAGATAATAGCAAGTTCAAAGTGAATGTAGATAAAAAACAGCTAGTTTAATTAGAAAAGACTATACCTTTTTAAAATACTTTAGTATGTGTCTTCTGAACATTTAGTTAGTAAGCTTCCTTGATCATGCACATAGAGCTGTAGAATAAAAGTTAATTACATAAATAAGCCTAATAGAATATATAAACAAAATGTTGTGAGCTCTGAGGTATGGAGGTAATTTTGAATACATAATATATAGCAACTGAATAACCGTTTCCAGAGTTCTAAATTTATTAGAAAAAAAAGATGAATGAATAGTAATAATCAAAGATGATTAGTACTATAAAGATACTTTTAATTTTATGCATCTATGATATACCTCATATTACCTAAACTAAGGTGAAATTCTATTTTGCTAAGTTAGCCATGTAAGAGTATGTTTTCTTTTATGGTGCCATCTAACAGGAAAGATGACATCTTTTGCCATATCATCAATGAATAAAAAGAAATTGTAATTAAACTTAAGGTTACAGCAATAGAGAGTTGAATAACTTACTTTTCTATGATTATGTAGTTGTATTCAGTGATAGCTAAATAAATGAAGGTGACTTTTTCTGCAAATGATCTTTTGGAATCTCATTTACTCGTAATTAACATCTACAATCTGGGGTTGTTTGTACATTTTTATCACCCTGGCTAGGTATAGTTGTTGTATTTTTGTCCTTCTTTTACTCATCTCTACTTATATGCTACTATTATAGTAAACAAGATACCTTTTTAAAAAATGTTTTCATTATGGTATTTTGTGGTTTGAGTTGGTTTTGTTGTGTCCTAATTAAGAAGATGCAGCTTCTTGAATGAAGGGGGTAAAAAGTATATTGTCACCTTGACACCAACGAGATTAGACACTTTTGCATAACTTATGCTTGCTAAAGCTCCTGATCTGCATAACTTATATTTCCAGTAGCACAGCATGTGGCTGTTGAATTAGTATTATAGCTGAGAAGCAACAGATTGTTGAATAATAAAAAATGATAATGATAATAATTTTATCAATAATAATCATAATGGTAAATGATAATGATAATACTTTTATTAATAATAATCATAATAATGGTAATATAATCATAGAGATGATAATGTTAGTTACAATTATAAGAGCAATAATAATGACAATAATGATAATAAGAATAAAACTAATGATGATAATAATTATAGTAATAATGATCATAATAATAATAACTAAGGATAATAATGAAGTTAATGAGAAGAAAAAAAGATGATTAGGATAATATTAATTTTAAGAATACAATGATAATGATAATAATGATAATAATGAACACTAATGATAATCTTCATAATGATAATGATTGTAGTAATAATAACGACAATAATTATGAAAATAATAATAATGATGTAAGTGGTAATGATAATGGTAATATTGATAATGATAGAAAAATAATAATGTTAATAATAGTAATGATGATAATAGTACTAGTAATGATAATGACACTAGTAACAATGTAGATAATCCGAATAATAATGATAATGATAATGGTAATAATGATAACAATTATAGTTATAATAATTGTGCCTTATAATAGCAATAATAGTGATGGTGATGATGATAATAATGATAATAATAATAATAATAATAATAATAATAATAATAATAATAATAATAAAAATGATCAAGGTAATAATAATGATTAGATTAATAATCATAATCTTCATCATAATAGTGATAATAATAATATTCCATAAAACAAAAAGCTCTCATAGCCCTTCGCCCAGAAAGCTTCTAGAGTAACACAATGGTAAAAAAAAATCTCACCTCTTACTATGATACCCACCACGTCCTGTGCCCAAGACCAAAACTAATAATTCCACGCCGTTTTCCTGCCACCAGCCAACCACTCTGGTACCACAAAATTCACAAAACTCGCAAAATTCGACTACTACTGAACGGGAGTTCCCACTAACGAGCGCGATGCCTCTTGTCATGCAAGCGACTGATCGACGCTCTCCGGCAATTCGCTGCTTTCTTTGCCCCGTCCCTCAACAAGCACACGTCGTTGCCAGTCCCCCTCGAGAGATGCCAGTTTCCTTTTAATTACAACACCCCCTTGACTTCAAGATCATTACTAACTACTGATTACTTACTAAGGATGTAACTCTTAGTCCCCCTTGCTTTATCCTCCCTCTAGATAATCCTTCATCGACGGCGGTCTACGTCTCTCTCGCTGTGATCGTCGTGGGACTATATCTTCGCCAGCTTGTATGGCTCCTCTTCATCTGCCGAAGAACCTACCTCTCTCCTGAGATCCAGGACATGCCATGGCATCCCTTAAACTGATACGTAATCCGGAGAATGCACATCTGTCACTGTGCGTCTTCCTCACGTCGATGTCCATCGCGCATTCGGTGGCCTCCGCAATTCTTCCCCAATTTCGAAAGAAGCGGTACCTTGCTTCCTAATACCTTGGCTGGCATACTTGGCCCTCGACTCGTACTGAAACACAGCGTTCTGTGGCACACCTTGCTCAGACCTTGGTGACATAATATACCAAAACACCGCTTCTATAGATGTCACCTGGGCCCTCGTGGCCAGAACCATTTCCACTTGACCGTTATGCCGTTTGTCAAGCATATTCTTCAGTGTCCGAAACCGGAAGGCAGTGCTGTTGTCCATCAATACCTCATAAACTAGAACTTTCTCTACAGAGCTCATTAAGCACACCCGCTTTTTCTTCTGCACTTTCAGTTCTCAACCTACTGCAGACCGCCACTCTACCAGGTCTGCAGTCGACCATGGATAAGTACAATTCTTGCCCATAGTGAGTCGTATCAATTGCTAGTCTCATGTCATTCTTCGCCGTTTTTACCTATCAAATGCACAGCTGGCGCAGGAACAATGACTTACACCTACTGCAACACCCACTACCAGCTGAACCTTGTCCCACGTGACTGCAGAGTCAACCTTCCTTGCCATATACAGCATCCTGTCAGCTCCCATAAGGTGCATTTTGCGTAGGTTTTCCACACTCGAGATTCCTGCGCAACAGATGGTGGTCTCCCTTGTTGCCTCTTCCGATACACCTGTTCTCTGAAGCTCCTTTCGTCCGAACTCTCTTCTCTGTTGTCACAATGGATTTCGGCCAACTAACCACTGTAGCTGAATCCGTTCTAACCTCTATGTTTCACAAACTCCACTTCGGAGCTAAGCTGACGCCTTTTAATACAGCGTCCAGTTCTGGTACATTGTTGTGATTATAGTCCTTCCTTAACCATGCACCATCCTCAGCAGTTTCATCGTCAGCCTCCAATATCACACCAGTGGCAAACAACTCTCTTCACTGACTAGGGTGCATTCCACCTTCCTCCAAATGGATCTTCACAATATACTCTCATTACTATATTTTGCATCATCTTGATAATTTCCTCTCTGAGCTGGTCTTCCCATCTCACACCCTCTGCTCTCCTCTTCACATAATTGCAGGCCACCTTTACCCATCTTGCAATGGACAGTGACCCACCAGTTTTCCACTCACGGAAAACATTATTTTCTGCTCAAGTCTTCCTTCACTTATGATATCTCATTACCTCTCCATTTTTATTCATCTCCAGTCTCAGACCCAAGGCACTCCCACCTCCAAGAGGCCCAGGCTGTTTTGTAACCAATCTGTGCTGTCACAAGTGCTCCACAACTCTAGACTCAGCAGCCCTAATCTCACCAGTTAATATATCGTCAAAATGCCCAGATAGCATGTAGGGTAACACGAACAATGATAAAAAACGAAAGAAATAACTTTTCACCTCTTACTATGATGGCCATCACTTGCTGTGTCCAGCACCAAATACCTACCACCAGCCAGCCAAGCTGGTACCACAAAACTTGCGAAATTCGACCACTATTTGATCGGGAGCTTCCACCAACGATTACCATGCCTCTCGTCAAGAAAGCGACTGATTGCCGCTTACCGGCAACTCGCTGGTTCTTCGGTTTCTTTGCCCCGTCCCTCAACAGGCACACGTCGTTGCCAGTCCCCCTCGAGAGATGCTAATTTTCTTTTAATTATACCACAAAATGTTAACAACAATAATAATAAAAGTAATAATAACAATAATAATGATACTAGTAAACATTATTATCATAGGGGTAATTATAATGATAGCCATAATCATAGTACAAGAAAAAAAATAATGGTAATGATTAATAATACTAATTCTAATGATAATGAAACTGTTGATAATGGTAATGATAATGAAAATGGTGTTAATGATGATGATGATGATAGTAAAAGTAATAATAGTGGTGATGATGATATGATATTACTTGTGCAGTCGTCATTGTTACTGGTATTATTACTTTTATCGCCGTCACCGTTGATCGTTCTTGGCATCATCGTCATCACCATTTCCAACCTGTCACAGTGTCTTCCCAATTTTTTTTTTTCCAAGGTCAGCTTCTGGTTAAGTAATCAGTAAGTATATAGCATGCGACTAAATTATATGTTGATGCATTTTCAGAAATTGTTGAGTTTCATCAGCGAGCAGACAATTTCATCCAACTTGCTGATTCATTAAGTGCTGCAGTAGAGACAGAGAAAATGCGTGCCATTGGTTCCAGGAATTTGATAAAAAGTATGAGCAAACAGCGGGAATCACAGCAGCTGCAATTACTGGTTAGTATGAGAAATAGTGACATCAAGAGAAAGAGAACATGAGGATAGAGATATAGGTATAAACAAACGATACATATTAGGTAATGAAACAAGGATATAGAGGCAAATATACTCGTACAGTTAGTAAAGACCACTATCAGAGGGATTTGCCTTTGTAACTGTAATTAGTACCGTATTCTCAATTCATGTTTAACTCATTGGAAGCAGAAATGCCCCCCCCCCAAAAAAAAAAAAAAAAAAAAAAAAAAAATCATGGAATGGGAAAATCAGTCGAAGTTACTAGGGTTTACTTATTGACTCCTTGGTGGCTAAGTACTTGTGTAGCCATCTGTGTTTAAAAATTCAGAAGACTACAGTGGACAGTATATAACCCCATGGCCATTATATTAAAACGTATACATAATTTTGAAACTATCCACATGTTTCAGTTAATAAAATGCGTAAAACATACATCCATTATACATGAACTGTATTCATTGTAACAAATGTAGAATGATATGAATGAGAATATACATTAAATTTATTTAACCGGTTTCGAATGTCATGCATTGCTGTCGAAGATATATTCGAAACTAGTTAAATACTCCTCATGTATTTTAAAGATATTAATTTCATTCATTCCTTTTCCGCATTCTTACAAGTTCTGACCTAAATGGTATTTTTCATTACAGGCACTGATTGGAGAGAAGAAATTAGAATTGGAGAGGCTGCGTGTTCAGCATGAATCTCTGCAAAGAACAGAAGCAGAACAACTCGAGTTCATTGAACAGTTTATATTACAAAAATAATTTTCTTCCTTGCATTATTTCACATCTAGCACTTGTAGATTTTGCTCCACCAGAACCTCCAAAGAAAGAATATTTACTAAAATAGGTTCAGTTTGTAATTTGTATCACTTTTCGCAAGAAATACAAGGATTTTATTATCTGTCTGAAGTCCAGAATGTCATGTTAAGTTCCTTATACATTGAATAAAGATCTGTGTTGAACAATTTACGGTTATTTTTTTTATTGAATTAGCATGAAGTTACCATATTTCCATCACCCAGATCAATTCCCCTTGTGTACTCTTTAGTATTATTGACCTGCATTGGGGTATGTTACCACCATCTGAATAAGGGATTGGAACCCATGTGTTTTTGAAATGGAGGAATGGTTAATGTTTACAAAGCAAAATAAATGTGCTAGACATAAAAGGTAACATGGCACTATAGAAAGGTGTTATGGTGGAAAGGATAAAGATGGGAATTAGTAGATAATTAAATGTGCTACATGTCTGAAGTCGTATAGCAGTTCTGGAAGGTAGGGATTAACAAGACTTATACCAAAGATGTTAAAGGAAGAAGTGAGGGATTCTGCAGGGATTAGCAAAAGGGGGAAGGGGTTTAAGGGCGATTAGATCACATTATCAGGAAAGATATCAGGAGGGAAATAATCCAGGGAAGGGGTTTGTTCTGACGAAGTATCCAGGGGGCAATCTAAAGGGATAATGGGGAAGGAAGGGGGGATAATGTAGCTGTAGCAGGGGGGGAATGGAATGTATTGGGAGGGAATGGGAGGAAGGGATGGATGTTGGCATTTACTTTGAGTGTAGAAGGAATGGGAGCAGAGATATTGGAGGATGGATGACGTTTAGGCACGATATCTTGGGTCATGATTAGATAGTTCTGAATGTCTTAGAGAATTTCTGAAGTGGAGTCGGTTGGGGAAGAGGGGGCACGTTTGAGGGTCGGAGGGAGAGGATGGAGGTGAGGATGCGGTAGAAGAAGAGGAGTTGGGCAAGGAGGAAGAGGGTAGATATCGGGGAATTGGAGATTGGAGTGTTTTTGTAAGAGTGATTAAGATTGGGGTGTCTGGATTAGAATGGTAGAAGAATTTGAGTGAGAAATGGAGGAATAGAAGTGGGATGAGGAAGAGATACTGTGGAAGATGTAGAAATAGGGGCCTTGTGAAGGACAGTATTGGTGTAGGGGCCTCCCCAATCCTTTGCTCGTTGTTACCGTGTGGGCTAGGAGGCCGAGATTGAGGCCCATTGTAGGGATCACCCCTGCCTTGGACCTCAGCCCTCGCCTGAACTAATTTTGCAGGTTTGTTTTTCTTCTCTCCCCCCTCCCTCCCAATCCTTTGCCCGTTGTTGTCGTGGGGGGGGGGGGGGGGGACTTAGGAGGCGTAGACTGAGATCCAATGATGGGGAACTCCCCAACCTTGGGACTCAGCCCTCGACTCAACTAATTTTTGCATGGTCTTTTTTTCCACTCCTACTTTTTCATTTCAGTTCCTTCACCAATCCCTTCTATCATCCACTTCCTAAGGTGTGAGAGCCGTGCTGTAAGGATGAAAGGCTGACTTTGTGCCAGTCCTGAACGGCCTAAGGGAGCCATGGGCCCGGTATTCCCCTGCTTTATACCTAGCCCTTACCCCTGAAGGGGACTCTGAGGGGTGGACTGTTTTTTTCTCCCCAACATACTCCAGGCTTACCATGGCCAATATTGAAGATATAATTCCACTTTTAGGGGCAATGAGGCTTACCCCTTCATCAAATAGCCCCAATAATTCAAACTCTCCCGATTCCCCGACTCCAGGCTCTCCTTTGACCATGGCTCCGAACACTGCAACATCTACCCCCTCCTCAATGCCTACTAGTACAGTATCCACCCTAATCAACACTCAACCCCCAGGAGACATTTTTACTCTCCCAACATGCTCAACTTCAACACCTCTACCCCCACAACCTTCATCAACTACCCCATCCTCATTATTACTGCCTTACAGCCTTATTGCCCACCTCCTCATAACACTACCCCCCTCAACACTACTCCCTCCTCCACACGCTCCCGCCCTTCTACTACCCCCACCTCTACAAGAATCTTAAATACTCTATTTAGCCCTGCCAAATGGGACCGATTTTTCGTGATCCCTCCCACAGCTCCCTACTCTGACAACACCCTTCTCTTTCAGCAATGCCTTCAAAAACAAGTTGGCAAAGTCTCTTTCCGTAGCCGACCCGACCGCTCCCGTCTCGTCACAGTAACATCTGAAAACCAAGCTATAGCATTAGCTAATCTAACTGATCTATATGGCAATCCCATCCCTACAGAACCCCATCCAACCCTCAATACTTGCACTGGAACTGTTTCTATCTCCCTAGCAAACTGCCCAATCTATGACAAAGATTGGTCAGATTGTGGAGAAGACTTACTCTCATAAAGTCAATACACACGACCAACCCCCTTGTTTGTAAGATCCAGAACTGGTTGTTCTACCTGTCCACACGCCATAAAACAATCAAATTTTGCTGGGTGCCCAGCCATGTTGGAATCCCCGGCAATGAACAGGCAGATACACTAGCACGCTACGCTGCTATGTCCACATCAAACCAACCACGTTTCTCACGTATCCCAGCCACGGATTATTACCCACACTTTAAGACCTTCTTGTGTAATCGATGGTAATCTTTTTGGCCAAGTCTCCACACTAATAAATTACATACTGTAAAACTATCAATCTCCTCCTGGTCAGCTCCATTTCATCGAAACAGACGTTGGGAGACGGCTCTCGCCCGCTTACGCATTGGCTACACCCGTCTAACACACTCCTGATGTCACAATCCGATCCCCCCCTATGTTCCTTATGTAATGTTCCTCTTTCAGTCCCATACATTCTGTTGTCACGTTTTGAAGCAGCTCGTACCTCTACTTTCCCCCACCTATCCTCTCTACACCGACCTCCCAACCTATCAGACATCCTTACAGAATCTCACACTTTCTGCTTTGACAACCTCAAACGCATATATATCCTACACTTAATCTAACCCCTTTACTTTACCTCACCCGACCCTAACCCATTCACTCACCAATTCCTTTGCCCAGCTTTAACAACTAATCACTAACTCAACCACCCTTCACTAACAATTACTGTAGTGCTACATGACCTTACAGGTCTAGCACATTTATTTTGCTTTTAACCATTAACCATTCTCTCTCTTTTCGTTTCCTTCTCTTTTACATCCACTTCTTTCCACTTATCCAAATCGTTAACTCGTATTTGCCATTTTTGCCACAATACTTTACCATAATACTGTATAACCATTGATGCTATCGTTACATTTTGTGCATGCCGCTAATGACCTCCGATCTTGACGCAGCAGAAAATTTTCCATTATCTGACCAGTCCTTGTAGTAGACAGGGCACTTTGTTAGGGAGATGGAGACAGTTCAGGTACAAGTATTGAGGAGGGATGAGGCTGGGCAGGAATCGATTGATAATGCTTTAGCTTGGAATTCGGATGTAACCGTTACAAGACGGGAACGATAGGGGCGCCGGCGGAGGAAAAATTTGCCTACTTGTTTTTAGAAGCATTGCTGGAAGAGAGTGTTGTCAGAGTAAGGGGCTGTAGAGGCGATCACGAAAAATCGATCCCATTTGGCTGGGCTAAACAGTGTATTCAAAAAGTTTGTAGAAGTGGCGGTAGTAGGACAGGGACGTGCGGAAGAAGGATTAGTGTCAGAAGTAGTATTGTGGAGAGGTGATCGATAAGGCTGCATAGCAATAGGGAAGATAGAGAGGAAGATGGAAGGTGTCGGAGCATACGGTAGTGAATACCGTCAGGTCCTTCGTGAGTGTTGCGGCACGACTGTAAGGCAGCATTGAGTTCAGAGGAAGAAAAAGGAGCATTATAGGACTCAGCAGAGGATAGAAGAGAAGTGTGAAGAAAGGTGAGAACCACTACTGACCTGGCTGAAATAGTCACCTAGTTCATTAGCGACTTGGAGAGGATCAGAAATGAGAGTATCTCGAATATGGAGGACGGGCTAGATGGGGGGATGTTTGCCTGATAGTTTATGGATCCGGCGCCAAACAGTTGAGATATATGTAGATGTAATTGAGGAAACATAATTTCGCCAGCTATTTGTTTTACTGTTCCGGATTGTACGACGAAAACAAGCGGACGATCTTTTAAAGGAGATAAGGCCCGATAGTTGATAAGAGGTGCCTCGTTTGTAGCGGTAACTGTTCCAGGCTGCACGTTTTATGCGAAGCGCTTTAGTGCAATCGGAATTTCACCATTTGAAGGTTTAAGGTCTTGAGGTTCGAGGAATGCCTGTATAGGCAGCTCTTAGGACTGTAGTTGTGAAACATTGTATCATATCTGAAATGGACGAGAAGGAGGATGGAGGGGTAGGAATAGCAGAGAGTGAAGTGAAGGTACGCCAGTCGGCTCTATCAAAGCACCAGCGTGGGAAGTGGTACATATGAAGTAGGGGAAAGGAGAACTGGAAAGTGGTCACTATAGGGAAAGTGTTTAGAACTGACCAATGGAAATCTAAATGAAAACAAGGGAAGCATAGAGAGAGGTCTATGCATGAAAAAAAAAATGCGTGCGTATGTCAAAGTGTGTGGGGCGATCTGAATTAAGAATAATAATAAGAGGAAGGAGAGATCGGCCTCGGGAAATAGTAGTAGAATCATCCTCAAGAGTGTGGCGGCAGTTAAAATCACCAACTTTGAGGAAAGGTGATTGCAGTTGCAAAATTAGATTTTCAAAGGCAAAAAAAGTCAATGGGATGGGAGGGGGAGGAGTAGACTGAAATTACTGTGATCCAGCGGCGAAGAAATATGCTAATAACTGTGCAAGGGACAGTGGTTTGAAAGAGAGGTATGATATAAGGTGTTTTCTGATGGATAAGTCTAGACGAGACAGAAAGGGAGTGTAAGGAAGGGACAAACTGGTAAATGGGAATTGGTGTAGGAGGATGTGTAAGAAAAGTCTCTTGAAGGCAGATAATGGATGAGATTTAAGAAGAAAATATTTGACGAAGGTCAGGTCTGTGAGAACGGAATCCGCGAATATTCCAATATAGGAGATCTATACTTTAGTTGATCTATGAGTGATAACGGTTATAGTGCGTGTTGGAGAATTTGTTGAGAGGGAGTAGGAGGAAGAGGTGTAAGGGGAATATGAGTAAGAGAAGGATGGATATCGGCAGTCACTTTGTGTGTGGAGGGAGCGGGAGTTGTGGAATTTGAAGGTAGATGAGGAGTTTCGGTGTTGGAACTCGAGTAGATAATTTTGAATATCTTCAAGAGTTTCTGTAAAGGAGTTGGTTGGGGAGTTTTGTGAGACAAATGTTTTCTTATAAGAGGGGGGGGGGGGGGAGGAGGCTGGTGTCTGAGGAGTAGAGGCAAAGGTAGGTGGAGGTGAGTGTCTGGTAGAAGGGGTGGAACGTTTAGTCTGTCTGTTGCGGTTAGTGCGGGGAAGGAAAGGGGAAGTTGTTGGGACTGCAGTAGAGATTGTAGTGTCTGGATTTAGAATGACAAAAGAATTTGACTGGGGAAGGTAGGAGGTAGAGGTAGGGAAGTAAGATGTTGGAGGGATAGGTATAAGGGAGGGTGTAAGAACATCTTGGGAGGGAGGGGGAGTGGCAGAGCGAGGGACATTACTGGAGTAGGGAGTAATAAAAAAACCTTGTCGACTTGCTTCCTGTCTTGCTTCACACAGAGTGTGTCCAAGTCTGAATCTTAGGGTTGCCATCCCAGACTCAAATTTGTAGGTGGGGCAGCCCCTATAAAATACATTCTGGGGCTGCCACAGTTTGCACATGTGCGTGACTGTGAAGAGCAGCTTGATCGAGTATGACCTGGTTGGACACACAGCGGGCATCTGGCTGTGGAACGGCAATGTTTGGCAGGATGTCCTAAACGCCAACAATTTTGGCACTAATGGGGAGGAGGTTGATGTGGTCGGACAGGGATTCTCCACCATTGTAAACATTGAAGGGAAGGTCATGTCTACGGAAAGTAGTTTTGGCAATGTTAGTGGGGTTCTTAGGATGACCCTGGGAGGAATGGAGTAGCACTGTAATGATATCGCATCATAGTCCGTGAGGCAGGCGAATAAGTCTTCTCCACAATCTGACCAATTTTTGTTATCGATAGGGCAGTTTGCTGGGATGATAGAGACAATTCCGGTGCAAGTATTGAGAGTTGGATCAGGTTCTGCAGGTGACGAGACGGGAACGATCGGGTCGGCAACCGAAAGAGACTTTGCCTATTTGATTTTGGAGTCATTGCTAGAAAAGTGTTGTCAGAGTAAGGAGCTAAGGGAGGGATCACGAAAAATCGGTCTCATTTGGCTGGGCTAAATAGGGAATTTAAGATATTTGTAGGGATGGGGGTATCAGAAGGACAGGGGCAGTATTATGGAGGTGAGCAATAAGGTTGTAAAGTAGTAATAAGGGAGGACAGGGGCGTCACTTAAGGGGGGGTATGGGGGGTGGTTCACCCCCCCAACTCTTAAAAAAGCTTCTTTTTGCAGGGCAAAATCTAGTTCTGCAGGGCAAATTTTCTCTTACGGAATCTGCCTCAATACCCGATAAGTATTCAAGATATATGAATAACTATATGAAACTAATTGTTGATGATACTTGATTTATAACATTAATAACAAGCTACTTATAAAGAGCTAGTGAGCATTTTCTTTTTCGTGATTTGCAGGGCAAAAATGATTTTTTCAGGGCAAATTTACCCGTCACCCCCCCAACTCATAACATGAAGTGACGCCCCTGAGGGAGGATGGGGTAGTTGAAGAAGGTTGTGGGGGTTGAGGTGATGAAATTAAGCATGTTGGGAAAGTAGGAATGTCTCCTGGAGGTTGAGTGTTGACTTGGATGGATAATGAGGAGGGGGTAGTAGTTGCAATTTCGGAAGTGGATACTAGATGGGGTTAGGGAAGGGACGGAAATGAAAAGGAGGAGGGGGAAAAAAAGACCATGCAAAATCAGTTGAGTTGAGGGCCGAGTCCCAAAGCAGGGGAATTCCCCAGCACTGGGTCCCACTCTTCGCCTCCAAAGCCCCCCCACAACAACAATGGGCAAGGGACGGGCTTAGAATAGTAAAGGAAATTATAATCATCATTTTCATTATTAGGCTCTTGACATGATCTGCTGTGGTAAACATTCACTTATGGAGATCACAAGTACGATTAAATAAATAGGAACAGAAAATGAAAAACATGTTCAACTGACACCAATTTTATTTAAACGACAATATAATCAAATACAGAAATTACATGAACATGCATACCAAGCAAAGGTCTTATGACAAGGACACCTGGTGCAACCAATACACCTTATCAGACAATCATGGTTAGTCAATGAGGACTGTTAGGTACTCGGGTTTATTGATATATAAAAAAGCTGTTTCCTTTGCAGATACCACACAACAGATGGAAGTATGTAGACCATACAAATCCAAAAGTTTACATTATCCTCTGCCCTGTAACAAAAAAGAAACAATAATACTTTACCATTATTTGGTAATTTTGTTTTTATTGCTTACTTTTGACATTTATATAATCAATAGTTGGACAGTATAATTTTTGGTATATGATCTTCAAAATTTGTTTACATAAGCTGTTTTTACATGATTATTTTTCTTGTAATAAAAACAATGGAAATTGTATTCTAAACATATCAAATATAATATATATCCATCAGTATTTTTCATATAGTATTGCAAATATTAACAAACAATGAGCAACCATTCATCCCTGCTACATAGTAAAAGTACTTCACTATAAAACCAAATTTTTTTCTGATATTTCATAGCTTCTGAAAATTAGCTGATATGATTAGCAGTTTAAGGATCAGTCAAAATTGCTTTGGCAGTAATGTCAAGGTAAGTATCATGATTGTGGAGTTCAATTTATTTGTTTCAGATAATGAAGAAGGAAAGGCTTGGGGGAAAATACACTATAACTTGTGACCATGTTTTTAGATAAGTTTCCATGTGTATAGTGGAAATAAAAAATTGCATTTCTAAATGTATTTTTGGGAAATGGTAATATTTCCCATTTTTGCAAATCAAAGTTTAGAATATTCTAAAACTATTTACTGAAAATTCAGTATATTTTGAAATATAAAAAAAAAACAAAATGTAAAACATATCTACAAAATAATATACCAGAGAAAGGTAAATGCAGTTTTTACTTTTTGAATTAAATCAGACACTTATTTAACTGTAATAAAATTACAAACTAAGGATCACATTATGTGGTGCACTTTATAAGTAAAATTATAAGAAAGATAAAGCAGAGCAGGGAAAATGTGTCTATCCTGATGGTAGTCAAAACTGGAATGAAACTGAAAGGGACAGAGCTCATTCTTAATATCTCATCATCAAACAACCTTCTATTTAAATTCTAAACCACAATAGAGGAGAGAAAAAGAAAGATAAGAAAAAAAAAAAAAAAAAAAGAGTGCAAAGAAAAAAACTTTACTCACTTACATTTGTGAGTACATGTTTACAAGGCTCAGCAAACCTATGTATCTATATTGACATGATTGTAATAATGTTTACATATTTATGGATTTATAAGAACAATGACATTGACTTCCCTTAGTTACTGACTCAAAGAAGGTGAGACCAATATGAACCATCTTATTGTTATGAGATTTAAAATGATAGCATTAGGTAGATTATCCCACCTAAATGCTGTGTGAAAACTTTATGAATTTGAGATATATCATTATTTACCTAGTACATAATCATATCAGATGAACCTTGCTGTAAAACTAACAAACAAGTCAGACCGATACACAAACACACACACTCACTCACTCACTCATGTATGCATGCACATACACATGCACAAACAAACTTACACTCACACTTGCACACATACTCTCACTCATACACAATTTCACACACTCACTTACAAACTCACTTGCTCTTATACACTCATTCTCACACCAACACTCACTTTCCATTCACATTCTCCACTCACACCCACCTTCATTCTACACTTACACTCTTACTCTCCAGGATATCTATGACACATGGGGAAATTAAAGTAATGAGGAAAAGGATTACGAGAAAGGAAATGGATATAATTAGGAAAAAATGGGGAAAATAAGACTGGCAAATTAGGATATGTGTTGACTTTTCTATTCCACATTATATAGTCATTCTAAAACAAATCTTTAAAATGCTAAACATATCTTACACCATATTCCTCTACTTTGTCTTGAGCATAAAATCACCCATATGCTGTAGCACGATACAAGGATATTTGAGGAGGAAAAAAATCCTGCAAGGATACATTGTGACACAAGGATAATATGAAGGTTCACTTTCCCATTACAGTTAGTAATAGCAAAAATCAATTACATTCATTTACAAAGTGCAATTGTCAGATGCTATTCTTATCAAACTTTATTTTAAATACATCTTATACTAGAAAAATAATAACCTCATACATAAACATAAATGAGATCACTTATTATTAATACAAATGATCCCTGGAGTAAATAGTACTGCAAACAAATTACAGCTGCAGCTGAGCAAGTAGGGATGAGCCCAATTCCCCTATCACCAAGGATACGCTGGGAAGAGGCGTGCTTCCTCACTGCGACATGGGAACTGGACCCTGGCCATAGCTCAGTCTTAACTCTAAGTGCAAAATTGAGGTAAAATGGGAGTTAAGATATTTCAATTGCATAAATCCTTAAAAAAAATCCTTGCAATATTAAATATAAAGAAAAAAAAAAAAAAATTATCTATTTCTAGAGTGTCTTATGATAGTGTGCTCAAAGGCTGCATGTTCCTCAATGTTGCACCCCCTACAATAACTACTGGGTAAGCAGAAGCAAACTTGATTTAAAACTCCCAAATTTTAAGAGTTGCTTATATAAACTAAATTGACAAGCACCACTGCAGGAATGAATCACATGAACAAGATGACAACTAGCTGATAACGTCTCCCCAACTGTAAGCTGGGAGGCACTTTCTGCTAGCTCTTATAGCCTGCAATGGTACAAAAAGTTTACTTCCCAAACACCACTTACCCTACCAAAGCCCTGTTGGGATCATATTCATATACAACCTTGGACCAATATCTGACTAGGAACAAATCATAACCAAGGATCCAAGAGTGCCCACAGACAGAATCTATTGATCATATTATAGCTATAAAATGTAAACAATCAAGCAGTTTTACATATGCAGGTATGAATCTAGCATGCATGCTCAAGCCAATTCTCTTCTCTTTCTAAAGCTCTGAATGTTGCATTCTATACCAATCCATACATGGCACATTTACACTATATCATACGATATAGTCTTTTCTGTAAATGAAATATTAAAAATTCTGAATAAAACTTGAAAAATATTAAATACTCCTGTAATTATTACAACAAACTTGTACTTGTGTCTTGAAAACTTAATAGGCTCTTTTCTGAATATTTTACATAGGATTAATAACCACTAACAACCTGAAGCTCCATGAATGGTACCAAATAAATTGACAGAAATAGTAAATGATTAAGTATTGGTCAGCATAAATATGCCAACCAGGATCTTAAAAAAAAAATTACCATGCCATTTTGTGATTCTATACAAACTCCATACTTACACTGAAAATCAGCAAATGTAACTTACTAAATATAACAAGTTACGTATAAACGTCTTTCTCAATGTCAAAATGCCAGCACTTGCATTAAGCAACATATGGATGAACATTAAATTATTATCTACTAAACAATACATAGCTGAGCAAACTGTATTTCTGTATGTGTACCGAGATCATGAAAAGCCATAGCAGTCATCCAAATATCCAACAAGATAACCATAATTATTCTCAGAGCAAATTTGCATCACCAGATAATTAGGAACATTGTGACACTACTCTAAATAAGTGAGAACCAATCATATATATATACACACTGCTAATTCATGTACTACATAAAATACCCTTTTAAGCATGAACTGAGAGACATTTATCTGTGTAGAGAATCTTTAATACATACCAGCCTCTGCTGGTATTCCAATGAACAATAAAATATCTCATCCCTGTATGACTCACTGAAGAAGACAGACAGAACAAAATAGAAAATTATTTCCCAAGCAATTCAAGTCAGTTCAGTGTTTAGGAATTTATTTTATACCAATTTTCAATAAAGAGAACAAAAAGCTTGTCCTCTAATTTCAAAATGAAACATGCATAAGTAAAAAATATATCATAATATGTTAGTTATTTTATACTGACATTTAAATGTACAGTATAACAATAACAAGAGGATTTTGTTCAAAATCCCAGAGAACATTTCAGTTCAAGCTGAAATTGCATTTCATATAGGAAGGAGCAGCCGGTAAATAGGGAAGCATAAACCCAAGCTTTTTCCAATATACAGTACCTAAATGCTCTTGAGATCCTTACTAATTTCAAAACTTAATCCTCTTCACTGTACATACTTAAATAAAAATGTCAAATCAAGCTTCACATATCCATGAAATGAATCTGAATAAGTATATGTAAACAAATACATTAACATTCTGGAGCTGCATTGTTATAAATATCCATATATCTATGTACTTGCATATCCACACTTCTTTAAAAAATAATGAAAAAAATGGTGTTTCAACAACAGTTCATACTTTCACCATAGATATTTGGGCTACCATGTAAGTAATTCAGACACATCCTGTTAATGCTAAAAGAGTTCTCATGCTATAATTCAGCCAAAGCCTATGGAGCTTTCAATATAAAAAAAAAGATCTGTCATGAACCGTAAGAGTTTACAAAGGAGACTAATTATAACCTGAAGTGATATAAAGCATCTCCAAAAAGGTTTTTTGGGGCAACTTTTATATTTATATATATGAAGAAAGAAAATAAAGTAAAAATAATAATAAGAAATAATAACACAAATACAAATGAGGTACATCTAGTAATAAAATCTGAACCAATGCATAAAAAAGGTCTATAAATACAAAATAAAACATAGAAAGCATTTTCAAGTAGTGAGCCAGCACGCAGTTTTAGTAATAAATTATACAAAAATTTACAATGACTCCAATAATCTACACAATAATATAAATCTTAACATTTGAACTAAATGTCAGGTAAGGAATCACAGCATTATGGTGGAACAGTTCAAGGACTGGGTCACTGGGAGATGGCACTTCTCAACACAGAACCAAAGTCAACAATGCAGTCATACAAGAATGGTGAGACGACGACGGAAAAACAAAACAATGTTCACCTTGAAAAGTGACCAGGAAACTGTAGCATATGACAAGTCTGAAAAAACTTACAACCACAAAGCCTATGACAACTTATAAGTATGTGTTTGCCTTCTTCAAATGACCCTAAACTGTATGATCTAAAGAAGAGATGAATAACTGAGAGTAAGTCTGCATTGCACTAAGGAACCTGGAAAGAATATTCTAATGTACACCCTTCATATGTTGGAACTTTAATTTGTGTGGTTACTAGTTTATAAGTTCCTGGCTCACAGCACAGATCTCTCTGAGCCCCATAACTTACTGGTCATAACAAAGGCATGAAGCAGCCTGCACAATTGCACTTGAATCTTTTGCAGGATTACTCTGCAATGTTTTCTGTATTATGCACATTTGTACTCTCAATACCTATAATAAAAGTGACTGATTATAAATGTAGGCATGAAAATTTGTCTACAGTAATTAACTGAATGGTAAACATTTTTTTTTTTCTAAAATTTGATAAAAAGGGGAAAAGTAAAGTTACACATAATGGCTATAAAAATGGCAACTTATTAACTTGCTGACACCCATTACCTTTCCCGGAAGCAAATTTGTCCACTCTTTTCAGTGCCAATGTCAATTTTCTTTTATGATAAAAGAAAGGTTAGTTATATTCTTCTCATTAATAAAACCTACACAAATCCAAGTTGTAAATGCTGCATGTACAAATTTCAGATCTTTCTTAACCCTTAATTTATTTTTTTTTATTATTTTTTTATTTTTTTATTACATTACACTTATAAAAAATTACCATATCAGATATTTCCCTTACAAAGAATGTCCCAATCAGATACCCTGATTAGCCATCATTTGTAACTTTTTCAAGTGTCTCAGAGCCCTCTTTGCAGCTGTTGATTTTGCAATACGATAATTCCTCCCAACTCCTGAAAATGATCCTTTTCCAAATATTTCAACTGACACTCTAACCTTCCCATCAACAAGACGTTCAGGCTTTCCGAATTTGGCCGTTTCTGGTTCCATTTCTAGCAACTCCCTAATGGGTGACTTTGGTACCACTCCACTGAACTGTTCTATCTCCCGACACATCATAGTATAGTACACAGACCACACTGCATCCAAGGAGCTACCAGAGTCAAGAAAGATTGCACCTGCTACACTCTCAAATACATCACCAAGGGCTTTAGGAACTTCGATGTCTTCTGCTGCCTCACATTCATCTTCTTCCATGAAGTAGTACTAAGATACAGAAAGAAAAAGTTGTTATATATATAGATATGTAGAAACATCCATCATTATAAATATATGAATAATAATATACAAAGTTGATAAATTCATATATAGTCCCAAAGACATAATGATATGGGAAAACATTAAAAATACAAGGTGTATATAAAGTAATTAAAATGTTCTTGTTTTTTTTTTAAACCAATATCTTAATGTACCACAAAACCCTGTTGATTCTCACCTCCTCATTGATTTTATGGCCATTTTCCTCTTGCATCTTCACAAAGTCCCTGATAACTCGATCTAAACCAGGTGAGAAATGGCGGAAGTATTTATGGTAGTCATATTTGACAGCCAGGGATGCAAATATTGTATTATTGACTAATGCCGACCGAAGGTCAGTTAGTGCACCTGGTGAATGTTGCCTCTTGTCCTCATACAAATGACGAGTTATAAGGTAATCTGAAAATACAGGTAAAATTTAGAATAAAAGAGTACATGAAACATTGTGCTTCAATGGGTTCTTTTCAAGAGAAAAAAATGAGGTGAGGGTGAGTAACAAAGAGAAGAGAAGGAAGTGTAGGAAAGAAAGTAAGAAAGTAAGAAAGAAAAAAAAGGTTAAGACCTACATAATGACCAACAGCAAATAGTATAATGAAAATCAAGTTAAATATATAAAAAGGGAGATATGAAACATCAAAGAAAATATAAAAGAAAAAAGGGAAGATTGCAAATGAGATAATGGGTATCAGCTTGTGTATGAGGTACTGATTAGCTTTTAATTGATGAAAAATGATTTTACATACATTTCTCTTACATATACTTAAATAGTAATTTGAAAGTTGACAACACTTACCAAGAACAGCATCTCCTAGAAATTCAAGCCTCTGGTAGCAGTCAGTCAACCGATTTTTATAGTAAGAGGCGTGTGTGAAGGCCTGCAACAAGTATGAACGATCGCGGAATGTGTACCCAATCTTTTCTTCAAACACTTGGTATCCACTAAGAAGCAAATCCAGATCCTTTCTGGTGTCAGTAAAAGGGCAATGATATAGTGGAGACTGAGGAGATTCCAAGTGCCCATATGTAATAAGCTCACTAGCTTCTGGAGAACTTTCTAATGTACATGGTAGCACTTTGATTCCAAGCCAAGACATAAATAGTAAAGCACCCCGTGGCCCACATGTAGTCAAGTAAGCACCAATCAAGGCTTCTACACAATCGGCAATACTTTTGTCTGGGATGCTGTGCTGTGTGAGCAAATTGTACGGGATAAATATTGGCAGATCATGTGGATTCTGTGTAGCCATGAGTTCACTAGTTGCCTGCTCACTCTTACTACGCTTGATCTGCTCTGAACGCTCCTGAACTAGCCGTCTAATTTCATCACTTGCCAAGTCATGAAGTCCAGGTAGGTCTGCCATATTCCAATGACCTGCAGGTACCCCAGAGTC
>NC_061825.1:42950786-42960786 GCF_019202785.1 Penaeus chinensis | reverse complement strand
ATCTTGTTCTGTTCAAACAATGATTTCTTTTCTATGAATATTATGGAAGAATGTACAATGCAGACATCATTCCAACTAATAGTATATCTTACTTTAGAAGAACTAATACTCCTTGTGTCTAGTAAACAAAAGCAATTGCCACATCAACATGAAGTGTAACTTGGCATACCTGTGAGATCGGCTTTGTTGTGATGATTCCAAATGAACGTGAGGACTGCTCCGGACGGTAAATCTTACGACCACGGGTGTTTTGTTCATCAGGGATGGGGCAAGTTAGCACCATATCTAGTTTATAAACAAACAAATCTAGTCCTTGTTTTGGTTGTTCCCCAGTCAGACAAACAGCAACCTACAAGTCAGAGGAAAAAAGATACTTGTAAATATGTTAATAATTTGAAGAGAATTATTTAAACTAATATGAGGGTTTACTTTTAATAAGATGCCAACAGAAATTAATATGGTAAGTTCTATGGCTAAAAATGCATTTATACATAGATATGTTTTATATACATACAGTGTCTATTGAAGTTTTGTTTTGTCAACTTTGTTTACACACAGGTGGCTCCACAAGTGCTCAGTATCTGAGGATTCAGGTACTGTTTATCCTACTCCTTGGTTATTATTGACATTATAAATATCATTTTCATTATCATATCGCTGTCATTACTATAATAAAATCACTATTATATTGCTAGTAAAAAAGTGGAGAGAAAAAAATCAAGGACAGGCAAATAGGTGAGATAAGGGACTTAGAACTTACTGAGCCATCTATATGCACACAAATTAAATAAAGTACATTATGAAACTTCATCTATTCCGAGCTTGAAACAGATGAAGTACCTACATTTCTGAATCAAAACCTTGCGATTATTTCGGTATTATCTACTCCCGAGTAAAGACACTTTTTTTTAGCAACTGTACAATACTGCCAATAACAAATAGTAAAATATATTCTCTCTTACATATTTTATGTGGCCAGAAAATGAGATGTCAAGTCCTGAACTGATGGTAATGAGGTGGTAGGCAAAAAGGAAGCACCCAGTATCAGTTACAAACATGCTACTTGGACTGATTAAAATTATGCTCACTGCAAGGGGTTTTGATAAGTTTGTAACTACAGATGTCTTAATACAAATAACACACCTATTCATATATAAATGTAACACATTTCCTTAGAGAAAATATTAACAGGAATAATAAAGAATACAGTCATGACTTTACTGATAACCCTTTTCAAATTTGGTGAATAAATAAAATATTATGGCAGAGTAGCTGTATGGTTAAGATAATTTATTACTTCCACATAAGAGTATGAATCTTAACTTAAAAAAACTGATCATTTGCAGAAAAGAATATCCTTTAAAACAAGCAATACAATACCAGGTCACCAAATTTTATCTAACCTTTTTATAATAATACTGTCTCCTCTTTGTTGTTCCTGGCCGAGGCATCCCCTCTGGCACCTGGTCATCAGCAGGTGGAGCACACAGGTGATCATCTAACTTCATGCTTTCCTTTCCTACTGGCTGAAGCTGATCGTCTAACTCTCCCATCTGATGAAGTCTTCGACAACACTCAAGAGCTGCGGCCATCTTAGCCAGTGAAACTTTGCTTTGCCATGGACCCTGCAAGAAACAAATTATAACTAAAATACTGTGAGACTGGATGTAGATATGACTGACTGGTAAGCCAGACTGTAGATTCTAGACTACTTCAGTGAGTCTTTATCCTGTGAATGAAAAGGTTTTCCTTCTTGACACTTACCTCAATGGTTCCTTTCAATGGCGAGTTGATTGGCAACATGATCTTACACTTGTATGTTGGTATTTCAGCTTCTGCCTCTTCTATTTCTTCTACATCCCACATAGCAGTTAGACGAGTGAAAGTGTCACTTGGTAACTTAGCACAGTATCTAAAGGGAAGAGGGGAATACATAAGACTGTGTAAAAAGCATGAAGGACGTCACATTCAATGAACAAACTATATATATATCACATGATAGCAGGTGGGAGAAATCTAAACTATAGACCTCCGAGAGTAATAATGTAAATGACAGATCTAGTATACTAAATAGCTAGCCATAAACAATGTCATAAAATACAATTGTATCATAAAATAGATTGTATCATAAAATACAATCTAAGCTTCCAAAATACCAAAATGATCAATACAAAATTTCTTTCAAGTTGGAACTATTTCAATGTTCTGATCTTTTTCATCACTCAAACCAAATGACAAGCTTACTTGTTCAAGAGCCCTATAGCTGAAGCCATTGTAACCGCTGCTTGAGCTGGAGTTATGTAAGGGGCATGAGCTGCATTGGCTTCTGATGACAGAACCTCTCTGTCTGTTCCCAATTCAACACTGCCACAATGACTTACAAGCACCTTTAAGTAGAAAGTCAATATATCTAATTATAAAATTTGTCTTCAAATATAATATACACAAAAGAGAAGCTACAATTCCAAAATGTTATTACTAAAAAGAAAAGACTAACTCCTTCAGTTTACTCTTAGCAAAAAAAAAAAAAAAAAAAAAAAGCTTCAAATAACTTAGGAACAAGTATTCAATCAAATCTTTGGGTTTTAAAGTGTCAGAGGTCATAGGAATATTCAAGTCAAGTCACCAATAAATAAAGTGATACACAGAAAGGCACCTGATTATTTTTTCTTTGATGTTTAGTATTTATTCATAAATTTGTACCTACACTTATGGGCACTTCTTCAACTTATTTCTGCTTATATACCCAAGTTTTCATATACCTATAAAATAAATGTTTTCACCTGTTTAAATGCAGAATAGGTAGCCATGTCATGAAGAAAGCTGAGCTCCTGGTTCTTCGTAATCAAGTGAAAATAGAAAGTGTCATGGCCTCTTGCTCGACCACAGCTATGGACATACGAGCGATAATCTGAGGGAGGATCAAACCTGTGGGAAAGAAAGGAGAAAAAGAAGAACATTTCACATCATAAAGCCTTTTCATTTAACCCCTTGGTGATGGGTGGAGAAAGCTTTAAAAAAAAGTGCTTTGGCGCGCCACCGTGGCATACAGCCGCATGCCACATTTCGAGCAGTTTGTTATGATGTCCAGATACGTGACTCGTCAGGAAGGGGTTAAGGCTTATCTTATATATACCTTAATAAGTTTTGGTACTTTAACTGTTTCTATCTAGACACTGAGAATCAGTACAAAAGTGAGAAACCTTACCTTAGTACCAGATTACACTGTGGAACATCAATTCCTTCTTCTAACACACGTGTTGAGACAAGTATATTGCACTCGTGATGTCGGAATCTATAAGATAAAAGTTAATACAGACATTAGTATCCTGTTGGCTTTTCAACTAATTGGAAAATCATTATACTAAAAGTAATATAGCCATAAGAATTCCTTGTAAAAAAAACTTTACATTTGTGAAATCTGATATCCAGTGCTAACTCATACAAAATTCTTCAAGAGCTGTACACCAAAATATATTCTAAGAAATATATTTAGATACATGCATATGCAAGATCTTATCTTGTATCTTGTATGATTAACTTCAATATTTATAACGTCTCCTTAGAACCCTTGCATCAAAACTCAGTAACATTCGACTTTTAACCCAATGGCGACGGGTCACGGCTATCGCCGTCATAACAATACGCACGATGTGCGGCGTGCGGCTGTCCGCGGCGGCGCCGCGCCAAAACGCCCCGAGGCAATGATTCGGCTTGATGGACCGATATCACGCGATCGGAGTCGGCGCGCTGCCGCCGTTCGCCAGTGCGTAGAGTTTTTTTTAATTTGCTATACCCGGCGCCATTGGGTTAAGAATGTCATATGTCTAATCAAATGTTTCACCTCCTCTTACCTCCTGAGTACTTCCTCTTGCTTCTTGTGTTCTGCCTCTGCAGCCCTGGGATCTTCCTTTACACTTTCCTTGGCTTCTACAGTGTACTGGGGGAAAATCCAAGCAAAATCTCCCCCAATGTCGCTCAGTTCCTAAATAAAGGAAATAAAAATTTCATTATGCTCTACATTATGACCATAAATGTTGTCAAGTTTCTGTAAACACAGTCAGTAAGTTAACAAAGGTAATTCTGAGTAGATATATGAACTGCAAATGTTCTCCATAACCTGAAACCTTGTCTTCCTTCTAATTCAATCTCAGAACTTGCAAAATCTTGACTACATCTACTAAAGTAACTGAGTTTATAAAATTTCAAAATAAATAGTAGTAATTACTATTTACCTTTATTTCTATGTACATAAAAAAAGTGCAAAAACAAAAGAATGCAATCTCACCTTTAAGAGCCTGTATATAATCTTGGCCATGCTTCGATGATGCACAAAAATGAGGCCACAAACAGAATCAGGATCTTCTGGATTGTGGACCTTTACTTTTTCTTTAACATCATCTCGTCTTTTCCGTCCTTTACCACTATTTGGTAATAGCATGGCCAAAGTATCAGCCATGGCAGCTGCCTCTGATGACACTGTTTGTGTTGTGGGTTGAGTACCATTACTAGCATTGGAAAAGGCAGCAGAGTCAGAACAAATGGTTGTGTTCTGTGTTGTCCCTGAAGTAGAAACTAAAGCAGGATCTTCAGTGTTTTCCACACCACTGGTACAAGTAGGTAACTCCTGTTCATTTGGTGCAGAATCAGATGGAGTTGCAGTTTCATCAACAGCAGAAGTAGCATCTGCCTTGCAAGGCAGATAAGAGGTAGCAGAGGGAACAAATGTGTCTGATATGGAGCCTTCTTTACTGGAAGTATCCACACTAGCCTGGCTTTGTACTGATTCACAGCTTTTATATCTATCACTAATGTCTTCACTTTCTGAATCATATTCACTTGGATCAACATGGCCATTCATTTTACTTGTAATGTCTTTTTCAGAATCCATTATATCTTCTTTACTGCCATGCTCAAATCCATTGCATAGAGTCATATTTTTCACATTTTGTATCATGGCAGTGTCTAGCAAATCATTTTTGGCACTCAGAACTCCATTATGTAGATCACAGCTCTTAATGCTTTCTGTATCACAGCCATCTGTGCAAGATGATTCCTTAATATTAAGCCTACATAAACTGTTCTCTAATGCTGACCCATCCTCATCATTAGTCTTAGCAACTACATCTTCACAGGCATTTGAACAATATTGTGTAGTTTCAGGGCAAGTTTGTACTGTAATGTGCATATCATCAGCAGCTCTTTCTTTCATACTGGGCTTAGTGAAGTCTACTCCATCTTCCAAGCTATCTTGTAAACAACTATATTTGTCAGTTACTTCAGCGCAGAAGTTTTCAGTATTTACTTCAGTCATTCTTGACACATTCACTTCATGGTTATTACAATTTGCTTTCATCATACAGTCTTCTATATCATTTGTATACGAATCAGACACAGCCTTACTTGTACATTTTGGAGAAACATCAGAGACAGCAGTAAAATATCCTCCATCAGTGGATATGTCAACAACTTCACTAGAATCTTCAATGGATGATCCACAAAACATGTTAGAGGGAGCTCCATGAGACAATTCTGATTTATCGTCTGTGGAATTTTCATCAGCTAAGGGATCTTCTGATGCTGGCTCTGTACCATGGATCTGAGAATGGCCTTCACTCAGCTCTCCCACAGCTTTGAGGTCTGGCATGGCATTTTCACTGTTTACCTCACACTCATCATTTGGATCTATAGCACCATCTCCTGAGCTTACAAGAGGAATTTCTGAAATTCCATAAATGCTTCCTTGAACACATAATGTTGTATCACTTGGCTCTTCTGAACCTTCACAGCTCATTTCAGTTTCTGATTTGGAGGCAGATTCTTGTAGATTTTCTGTGTTTCCTCCATCAGTGGCAAGTTTTGTGGGATCTTCCTGCACATTCTTATCTTCTGCTGAAGTTTTGTTTTCCTGTGTGTCCTCACTACCTTCAAGAGCAGCAGCTGATTTCCCATTCTCTAACGCTTCTAATCTATCTCTTCTCTTCCGTGGATCTACGAAGTTGAGAGGTCGGACCTGCCGGAGGATCTCTACCAAGCGCAATACCTTTGGAGTTGAGAATTTCAAGATCTGATCTAATTCAGAATATTTATCAAATGTTTGCTCAACAACAGCTCTGAAAAAGAAGTGGGTAATAAAATGTTTGGATTAAAACATAGTGACTAAACCACTGAGGACTAACTCCAACAAAAACAAAAAACAAATTCAGGAAAGTATGTGAATTTCATATTTCAAATCAAGATATAAACAAACTGCAAATATATAGAACCTTCATATAATTTGAGTACATTTAACATACGGGTGTCTTTATATGACAAGGTGGCAAATTAACAATAATTACTTAATAAAAACTGAAATATCAAAATCTTTACTATACCTTATACGTGCCATGACAGTGAAGATCATGCACAACAGGAGATAATGCCTGTCATAAGCTGTTTTTTTCTTAAGTTTCTCAACTTCCACTAGTGCATACAATGCTGCACGGTCAGCACACCACAATCCTAAAAAACATCAAACAAAATGAAAAGAAAGAAAGAAAAAATACACAAGGATTCTATAATGAAGAAACAATAAAATTCTAATGTTTAAAATTTAACAGTACTAGATATTAACTTAGAAAATATCAGTTTATCATGCTTACATTCATGCAAGTTATTATATAGAAATACTCCATAATTATTTATGTAATGTAAGTAAATCATAATGTATTTTTTACAAAATAAAAAAGATAGACATCAACAGGAAGATATGTAACCTTTTTTTTTTTTTAATCTACTAACAAGAATCAGATTTATAACCATCAGTCATGACACTAATTACTACCCCCCCTCCCAACACACACAAATCAACTTCTCATTTACCTAAATTATTGAGCACATCAAGGAAATCCATCAATATCTGCCTTGGCTCTTTGTTGGGGTCTGGCAGATCATCACAAAATTCTTGGTATTCTGGACCATAGACTTCCACCAAATCATAGCGATGATTATCAAGAAAACTAAGAGCTTCTCCCACAAGCCTACGCACTTCTAGTTCTACTTCTGTACGTTCGTCAGGGTCTGGGTCACGGCACATCACAATCTTCTCAACTGGTTTATTTACATACCTGATAATGAGAAAAATGATACCACTTATCCCTAGAGTTTCCGTAACAGTGAAGAGGAAAAGTGTTGATATTCTGCTTCTCATTTAAAATGTGTAATGGAAAAATTAAAAGATAAACAGTATAGACAAGGCTTTCCCAATCTATAATTACTCACCTAAGGACAGTGACAATTTCTGAGGAAGTGTCTACCACGCAAGATGTAGCATCCTGAAGGTGTGTAAGGAAGGATTCTAATTGTGGTGGCGAACAGGCGTGACTTAGGACTGGTGACGTCATGCCAAGGATCCTACATCCACGACATAAATTTAAAACCTGAAAAGTTCATGGACTATATCATAAATATCTACTGTATAGGAAAAAATTCAAATATTGCAACAACAGCACATGATGAATTTGACAATGAACATATACAAGGATCTTGCTTCATATGCAGGATAATAAATATCTAAATAAGCCCTTTCAAGTCTTTATCTTTAATCATGAAAGAATCTGATAAGTATGCAACTTAACCCCTACGATCCAGATGACATAACTATTAATGTTTTCAATAATTAATTCTGGCTTGAGCAGTGGGTGATGTGAACATGCAGTCATGGGAAAATTTGGTTGAGGGCCGGGGTGACAGGAACTTGCCATCATGAGAATTTTGGCTGAAGGCCAGGGTGACAGGAATGACTTGCCACAAGTGCATAAAGCTCTTGGAGAATTATTAAACTCAATGGGCATTTAGGAATGAACTTGTGCATTATTCCATTGATAAATGAGTGTGGCATGTACCATCCGTGAACCAAGATCACGATCCTATTCCTGCCTGCCATGACCAGCAGTGCAGGTTGTACTACAGAAAAACTGAACATAAAAAGTTTTATTCTTGCACTGAATTAAGGATATCATCTGGATAAAACAAATAAAATAACATATACAGACATTGGGAAAGAGAGAGAGAGAGAGAGAGAGAGAGAGAGAGAGAGAGAGAGAGAATAACACTGCAGTGAAAGGGGAAGACATGGAGTCTTGTCACTTGCAGGTAGTGAAGCATCTGGATACATGGGGTCAAAGGTAATTTTAATTTTACATCTCTGTTCTGACATTTGAAACCAAATACATACCTTAATTAAAGGAGGGAAAGTTGCTACACGATGTGCATCGGTAATTACAAGCAAGTTCAACATGTCTAGCTGTAATAATCCAGTTTCAAGCCCTTTTTCAAGTACATCCACAGTCATAATTACCACCTGCAAAAACAAGTTGCATTAAAATTTTCACATAATTGTTTACCTTAAATCCAACCCCCTGCTTTCAAGCATTATGCAATCACAAATTACTGATACCATGTACATCTCAAAGGATAACACCCTCTGTTACACTGTGCATTGCTATTCATCAAAGTATTATTTGTTGTACTTTTCTATCCTTATTAACAAAAATAATGGAGATCCTTTGTCTATACATAAAAAACTTAAACTTTACCTAAAGCTCTCAAAAATATATATTAGCTGTCTATTGAAACTCTCGCCTTTCAACCCTATGGAACAAAGTTAATGACAGTTGATAACTTTACTAATAAATTTTCTGATCATAAATAATTTCTTTCCCTGAACCTTTTACTTTACAACTGAATACTTCCATAACATCCCTATCACTGAGAAAGAATACTCAAAGGAAATGCAATCTAATATTTTCTTTTTCTATGTTTATGTTTTGTGATTCATATTTCCAGTCAACCATTTCAGTAAACTATTACTAAATAAAAGTAAAAAATACAAACCTGGGCCTCTGTAAAAGTCTGACTCCATCGTGAAGGTAGCCAGCTTTCCACCTGCTCAAGCCGAGTGTAAGTGGTCACAGCTAAGTTGGTATTTTGTTGAATAGCCTCGCCTGCACGCACCAGCCCTGGCCCTGACCAACCAGTGAGTAATGTTCGCTGTCCCTTGCCTCCATGCTCCTTGCTGTTATACAATAATAAGAGGTGTCCAAGTTCAAATTTTCACAATAACATTATTTACACTATAATTTGTTTAACCCAAACATTTTGTCATGAAAAACGTTAGCTTTAGAGGTTTCTGAAATGATGGGATATTTGCCTGTGGGCCGGGGTGACACAAGCTTTCTCATGAGCATTTTGGCTGAAGGCCAGTTTAACACGAATGACTTGCCAAGATTGCAAAAAGCTCTTGGAGGGTGATTAGACAATGTGCAATTATGAAGGGGGTTTTGCATTATTCTACTGATATATGAGTATGGAATGCACCATCTGTAAACCATAACTGGAAGAGTGTAGGCTCCAGGAAGGACGCTATTTCCTGGCTCAGGATCCTATTCCTGCCCACAGTGACTGGCAGTGCACGTTGTTTTACAGAGAATTGAACATTAAAAAAAAGTAATAATAATAGTAATAAAGCCACATATAACAAAATTCTATTTATTGTTATATCATTACAATGAGTTATGGACAACTTAGAGAGATGATATGGAGCCTGTACAAGGAAAACAGTCTATTACCATCTGGATAAATCTAATCAAATGACAAATATAGAAATTGGAAAATGGCAAAAAAGCTAAAAATGCTATGCATATGTGTGCCTGGCTTACAAGCTGTACACCCATCAGAGTGGCTGCTCAAGTAAACCTAATGCCCATGTATAGGGCCACGTGATGACAATAAAGATCTGGATCCAATGGGTTATCTTTTTTTTGTTAAAAATATTCAATATATATGGTATCTCTGAAGTAGTTCTCTTTTTTTCTTCAACAATAATGATAGTGATAATGAGGATACTCATGATTTTGATAATATACACAAACACACCCACACCCACACTACACTAAACATGCCTTATGCCATACCTCCTGGTGAGATGGGCCATTTCTCGTGTGACCATGGTGATGAGGAA
>NC_061825.1:42930786-42948286 GCF_019202785.1 Penaeus chinensis | reverse complement strand
TAATTATAATAATAATTATTATTATTATAATAATAATAATGATAATAATAATGATAATAACAGCATTGATATATTTTTTCCCAATAGCTTAAGGAAAGCGTAAATCAGGAGGTCACTTAGGCCTCCTTGGTGGCTGAGAGCATGTGGAGTCATCTAAATGTGTAGACATGTCACAAAACAAAACTACAGAGAACATTACCTGTTCTTGGCAGCATTGAGTGAACAATACTAATACCAATAAAAAAAATTACCAAAAATCAAGGAAATAGGTAAACAGGTGGGATAAAGATATTTCACTTTATGGTGACTAAGGTCTTCTGAAGCCAACATTACATAAATACAATTAATAAACTAAAATCACACTGGATATGGCATGAATGGATATGCCATACCCAGCAGCAATGGGTTTAAAGGAATGAAAATTCTAAACAGGAAAAAAAAGACCCATGAACACAATCTCACACACTCACAAAATAAATAAAAGGGAAAAAGTGTTACCTTACGTTTACGTCTCATTTTCTCAATATCTTGTGCAAACTCCTAAAAGCCTGACTAAACAAGTACCAAAACCGTGTAAGAACCAAAATCACAGCAGAGAGCACACAACAGGATGTGTAGCAGTGCAATGCCACAGACAGACTGACTTGGTTGACATCACATGATATCCAAAGGAAGGATTACACCTGTCAAGCCTGAATACAGGAATAACCCAGAATAAAAGACTATTAATTTCTCTTTACAAATTAATTTTCCAAAATCTTCAATCTTTTAACAATTGAATAGAATAAAAGTGGATATTCACCTCAAACAATACTAAAACATAGAAAAATTGTTTTAAAAAAATCTCAGTTCTTCTGGAACTGATATTAATCCCTTATGAAACATGATATCCTTAATAATATGGATACATTTGCATACAAGCTTACCCATTATCAATCAAGATAAACTCTCCTCTTCCCTGACCTTCCTCTAAAAAAGAGAAAAATAGCAGTCTGCACCACAAAGCTGATTCCAAAACATAAACATGTAAACAGAAGAAAGAAAGAGAAAGGAAAGACAGAGAGAGAAGATCCAGAAAACAACAAGTGGCAACCATGAAACCTGATCTCCAGAATTCCACACACCTGGGGAAGGTTCCTGGCTTGTGGCGAACCCTTGTGCAGATGAAACAGTTGTGTTAAATTGATACTACATAAATTTGTCTGTCTCATAGAGACGGTTATAGTAATGACTTAAGCATCTACAGATTACTAGTATTTGGCTATTCTTTAGGGTGAATAGGGTAACAACTGCTTAAAAAGGGTCAAGGGAAAGAGTCAAAATGGAGGATGAAAGAGAGGGAACAGAGGAGGAGAAGAAAGATGAACAACAAAAACAGCAATAACAGTTAGAGGAATGTGAGACAAAATGAGAGAGTGAAATGTAAAGACTAGTTTTGTCATCGAGGAACAAGGAAGAGTGCAGAGAGGAGTGAGGGGATAATTCAAATTAGGAGTATAACTTGGCCAAAGTACAGAAAATAATAAAAATTCTACAAAATACTAGTATTATAAAAAGCATTTTCTCTCTCAAAAAGTAAAAAATAAATTCTTGTCTATTTTCTTTCTTCTTTCAAGTAGATTTTAATCTACTGAAAATCTATCACACACCTTAATATATTAAGAAAAACATACCTCAGGAACCTCACCTTAATCTTCAGATCTAATAAGAGGGAAAATAAAGAGAGAACTAAAAATATTAAAACTTACCATAATGAACCTGATGCTCAGAAATATTTTATGATTATTGGAAAGAATACATCATCTTTCCTACAGTTTCATGGCTGCTACTCTGAAAGGATCAAAAGTATAAAAAAAATTAATTAAAAAATAAAGTTAAGGGTATAATCAGCAGTTTTATAATACATACATTTACAACTCTACACTATCTGTCTTCGTACTTGAAAGAATATATACAGTAAGATATATAATCTCTAACTACACTCATAGTACATTTCAGAATATGGCTCCGGGTGACAGGTCATTCACATTCTTACTATGATCCATGCATTGCATTTTATGCCATTCATACACCAAAACATTACACTCTCTTGCTGCTGTCAAACTGCAAGTAACCATCACTCTAGTTTACATGATCAGTCTCCTCATGTCAACTATTCAGATTGTCAAATAGCACTCTGCTAGTGTGGTGGACTTGAAGTATGATGTGCAATAGGGAAGCCTGAAGCTGTGGTATATAACTGTACACAACTTCTTATTCCATATTAAGATTTACGAAAATCAGAAAATCGTATTTTTTCCTTCAGTAAAACTACATTCCATCTTGGACACCAAGTGTAACACACATAGTCTATTGAAACACATTCTAATATACATAGTCAGGTTACTGCAAATTTGATCTAGTAAGTAAAATGAATATCATGCATCTCTGAATATGCAAAAACAATTAATATATATTTCGTATTGTATCGTATCACTTTATTGGTGCAGAGTGGTGAAATAGGCTCAGGAGATAAGCCAAGGCAAACGCACACACTCCCCAGAGCAGGAGCCAAGCGAACTATAAATTATTCCAGAGGTATTGGGTTAAAGATTAAAGGACATTTCAAACGGATCTGAACTGAAGACTGCCTATATAAATACCAGAAAATATGCTATTCTGAAAATCATGTCTCATTAACATGTGCCCATATCAATCTAACTGACATGCAGCTTCAGACTTTTTTGATATAGAAACGAGAAAATATTTTGTCAATAAGCTCGTGTTAACATTTTTAAATTAAAGTATCAGTAAAAATAATAATAATAATAATAATAATAATAATAATAATAATAATATTATTATTATAATAATAATAACAAACAATAATAATTATTATTATAACAATAACAATTATAATAATAATTATAATCATAAAAAATAAATAAATAAATAAAACTAAATTTTTTAAGTTGTCCCCCCTTCCAGAAGCTGAAAATTTTGGCTTCTGGATAGTCTACATAGTTTCCAAGTTAATGAAAGGGTGATAAATTGACTATACATTCTTTTATTAAAAAAAAAAAAAAAAAAATAAATAAATAATAAATAAATAAATAAATAAATAAAACAAAGTTTGGTCATATTGTTAATTCTAGAGGAAATTGAGAGTTTGTTTTTTCCTATATTTTTCACCCTGTCCCCTACAATCCTGGGAGCATATTTCTAAGGTTATTTGAAGGTAATTTAGAAAGTAAATGAAACTGCAAAAATTTAAAACCCGAAGTAAAAAAAGCAAAGACTCAGACTCAGAAGATTCACCGAGTTGCATGGATGAATGAACAAATGAACCCCAGCCTATATAAATAAACTACTACAAAGATCACGGTACGAACTGAAAACCTTCTGATTGCAGTGTCTCTCAAGCCTTTCGCTGTACTTCCCTAGCTAAGGCTCACAGAAATCTTCCTAATCCTAGGCCTATGCGCACAGTCCCCCTACCGATTGCTGTATTTCCCTAGCCACTGCAGTCATTTATACTAAAACCAAAAATAAAGATAAAGATACACTTAATCTAACCAAAGGATGGTAGAGCTCTGCTACTGCTTGAAGAAAAAGGTGTAGATATGGGTCATTCTAATGTTTGTTTTTTTAAAACAACTCCATAGCCCTGCACCAATTCAGTCTTTCAATTTCATCCCCATATTGTTTGTGTGAAAAGTCACACCATTGGCAAAACATTTCACCAGTTCTTTACGCAACATCACAGTGACACGTCTCCTGTACCCAATGGCATTGGTGAATCAAGTATCATTGTGCCATACACTGACATCAATTTTATAGAGCGTTAAGTGTGAATAGATTGGAGTAATTAGTTAAAACTAATTAAATGTAAGGGTACTTTATATTATGAAATTACATATGAATATGTATAAAACAAAAGATAATAGCACACATACTACTTTCCCAAGTGCCATCTTCTGAACTGCAAGGTCTGTTTACACTGACTTAGCCAATAAGCAAAGAAGGCACAAATTCCAGCATTTCATTTTCATATAGTGATGTAATCAATGTCTTTCAGCACTTTGAATTTGACTTTCTTATTTATTTTGCAAGTTGTTTTTTTTAATTTTAGTAGACTAGTAGCTTTTTCTTGGTTATTTTTTATTATTATCTTTTAGTCTACAATACTAACATAACATAAAAAAAAAAAAAAAAAAAAAAAAAAAAAAGCTCAAAGGTGTACTATGTAATATAACTTGTTGCAGTCTGACTTTGGTTTGGTCTGTTATATAAAATAACATGGAAAAAGAACCATTCTAGAAACCCGCATTTTTAGAATTCCTCTGATACCATTATGATTACATAATAATTTGGTATATATTTGATACTTTAGTCACAATAATATGGAAAATAATAATAATTATATATCAGGTAAGCCTAAATTCAATGTCATGACCATTCCTTTTGCATAAGAGGCTTTAGTGTGTAGCCAGACCTTTGTGACAAATGTAAACTAATTATATAAATCATGTAATTCCAGTCACAAAATATTCTTGTTCTTAACAGAATAGACAAGAATGGGAAGAAAATACCACACAACTATTTCTTTTTCACTTTATAAATTATCTAGAATTGTAATACACCATAAACATTTATTACACAAATAAGAACTGGTTTTCATTCTCATTAATTTTTAAGATTTTCAGAGTATTAGCCTCTTTTTCAGAGGACCTGTGACAAAAAAATTAAAATACATATTCACAGCCACTATCTTATATAACATACAAAGCATACCTGTAGATTATAATCATAATATAAGCTCTTCCTGTTTAACTAACAAAAGCACAACAAATGCTACATGGAGTTCTTAAATCCTGTGATTAGACAATCATTAACCCAACCACCCCAGATTTACGTTTTGCTCGCTGTATTTTTTTGTGAATTTTGCTACATACAGATGGCTGTATTTTTTTGTGAATTTTGCTACATACAGATGTCTCTACCACCAAGGAGCCTATCAGTAGATCCTAGTTACCAATCCTGATTTCCCCATTCCTTGAATTGGCGGGTAACTGTGTTTTTCATTTTAATACAATTGATATCAATACTGCTGTTATTGTTATTGATGTTATGATTATTAAATTATTGTTATAATCTTGGTAAAATTTAAGACAATGAAATAATAAAAAAGACCCTTTCCAAAAGTCATGGAAAAGGGTAAACATGTGAGATAGGTAGCACTAATAAATGACTCCTTGGTGACTTATAGAGCACTTGCACTTGTAGAGCCATCTATGTGTAAATACAATAAATAAACTTACATTACAGTAGGCATGGCACATATTATTAAAAGTGTAGACTAAGTCATTATTTCCATCCACTGCCATTGCAAACTGAACAATATCACAAAGTTATATAATAAAGACAATCAAAGGTTCATGTTACTGAGAGCAATGCAAAAAGATAGAGGGAAATGGACACTGCCATCATATAGAGCATAAATTTTTTTGTAGAAAACAACACGGTTACATCTGCAGAAAATGGCCTCTGCATATCAACGCTCAGAGATGAAATCCACAAGACCCTCACAGCCAGAGCTCTTAATATCTGTTTTCTGCAAGTTGGCACAAAATGCCAATATAGGAGGGCAAAGGGTGGTTTGCCCTCTGTTTAGGGAATAAATATAGGCAGGGGTTAGGTTTGGATTCACATGTATACCCTGGTTTTGGAACCGTCTCTGGAGGTGTGTTGCTCTCAGTAACACATACCCAATCAAATTTCAAACACCCACATAACCAATCATCACAATTACTAACAATATATGCACACTCATCTGCGAAATAACAATTCATCTTGCACACTCAGGCAAAATAAATAAATAAATGAATAAAGTAAATATATAAACAAATAAATAAAAAAAAAAATAAAAAAAATAAGATCTTGACATCTTTTCCGTTAACGGAACAACTCAACCCGAGGGTACATCTTTACCCACATATCATTATAACACACATACACATATTCATTAACGTTGCAAATAACCGCCAACAAAATAGTGTTCCCTGCCATATAAAGTCATCCGAAATTTCCGAAGCATGGACTGTAAAGGTGCGGGTCACTGACACAGCTGACAACGACCATCCCTCCACACCTGCTTACCTAGCCTCATGGCCTGTGTGCACATATATACGTATATGCCTAATTCTGTACTTGTCTGTCAGGAACCTGTGAATTCTGCGTCTAATCGAAAAAAATGGGTTTAATTGACACTCACCTACATATCGTATATACTTATCGTTCCACAGTTACCCACCAAGCAAGTCTAATACAAGGCTATTTCCGATTTGTATACATTATTTTTTTCTGACTTTATTCTCTCATACTGACAAGATATTGGCTTCACACTGACAATACATTTGTATCATATTTATAACTATGTTAAATAAATTATTTCTTGAATAATATGAAAATATTAAATTAGTTCCTTCCCTTTTATAGTGATATAAGCAAGCCTATTTCATAACCCTGGTATATTGAGCAAAAACATCTCCAACCTGCCCATTTTCAGGTATAGCAAATGTCATTTAAAAAAGCTCAGCAAATACACTCATTTTGCTATATAAAAAACATAAGACAAAAAAAATCAGCGTTTTCATTGAAAGTAAGACAACAGACTCCTTATATTTGATATTCACTTAGCCATCATCATCAGAGAAGGTGACCGTTGTTGCAGATTTTACTCCCGATATTTGAGTATAGGGTAATGAGTAACGACTGTTGGGTACGTTTCCATAAATAATATTAAGCGGTAAATGAAAATTGAATTAAAAATAAGACTAACTAATTAGACTAATGACAACCCAGATGTTCCCCATGTCTTAATATTTTTCAAGTTAATGATCATCCATACGAACACACACATACACACATACACACATACACACATACACACACACACACACACACACACACACACACACACACACACACACACACACACATACACACATACACACATACACACATACACACATACACACATACACACATACACACATACACACATACACACATACACACATACACATACACATACACATACACATACACATACATATACACATACACACACACAACACATACACACACACACACACACATACACATACACACACACACACACAGAAACACACACGCGCACACACACACACGCACACAAACACATACACACACATACACACACACACACACACAAACGCACACGCATGCGCACACAAACACACACACACACACACATATACATACACATTTCTTGAAAATCTTGCCGGATGATTGAATTTGAACGGGATATAAAACATAAAAAAAATACATGGATGAATGTGTCTCAGTCAAATTAAAAAAGTTACACAGTTATATATATATATATATATATATATATGTGTGTGTGTGTGTGTGTGTGTGTGTATGTGTGTGTGTGTAAAAGGTTGTAAAGGACCTTTAAAACATTGGTTATTGGGTAGTCATAGGAGTATAACGGAGGAGTACAAGTGATGGTAACACACGAGACGAGTCTTGGGTAAGTGCCGAGCCGGGGGGGGGGGGGGGGGGTTGAGATGACCTGAGCCCGCGGACTGGGGCACGACTGAAGGCTAAACTATGTCAGATGAATTTGTCAGCTAGTCCTTACTGAAGCGATGGTTCTCCACTGGACTTCAAGCCACGTGGCAAACAGCCACGCGGTCTATATCTAAATCGTGCTTATGTACACGGGATAGTGTGTGTGTGTGTGTGTGTGTGTGTGTGTGTGTGTGTGTGTGTGTGTGTGTGTGTGTGTGTGTGTGTGTGTGTGTGTGTGTGTACATATGCATATATATATATATGTATGTATTCACACACACACACACATATATATGTGTGTGTGTGTAAAAAATGATCACATAATACATGCCGTCGGTCCTTTTGAGTGCTCGCCACTCCAGTAAATGATCGGAAGGAATTATAAGTGCAAATAAAACTATCCCGTAAAAGATATACATTTTTTTTTTTCAAATGGTTTGCTTGTCTGCTTCGCGCAAAGCTTGTGAGAAGCGGATTTCACTTGCTTAAAGAGCGTCACTGAATCATTAAGAATAGAAGGACCAAATAACCAAATTACTTTGTTAGAAGAGCATTATGCTCTCAATCACGGAAGCAGTTCCCACCTGGTTAAGACCTTTTCTTTCTTCAAAAGTATCATTATTTTATAGCTAAGAGATGGGAAGAAAAACTTGATACTGATTGGTCCTGATCCCTGCGGTGGCGGGAACGGGATATACCGCAACTGGGCATTTTTGGCATATTGCAGTGATCAACCACTTTGGAGCAAATTGTGGCACTTATGTGTTGACTAATGCTGTGAGCAAATACAATTACGAAGTAGGAAGTAGGGTCACATGTTTTCAGTAATGATAAAGACACATATATGTTCATTGTTACCAGTTTAGCAAAGCATATTTACACGGTATATGTTCATTGTTACCAGTTTAGCAAAGCATATTTACACGGTTGCCAAATTTATTTACATATTTCTGTATATCATTACTCTGTATTAGGTGCGCAAATTATCACTCAAATGGGGGGCTCTCAATACTGATTCACCACCAGACGAACTTATTGAGAATGTTCATAATTAGATATATAATATAAAATGAATAACATACATTGTAGAACATCAGTATTATGAATGGCTATTCTGTATTCTGTATCTATTCTGTATCTTTCGCGAAATAATATTGTTTTTCCTGTTCTTATATATACACTTTCACTATATTTCTTATATATCTACTCTATATATACTGTCTGTGAGTCTTGGCGATAACTGACCACTAGCTAGCGATCTGCACATTGAAGAACCTGGCTCTAAGTAGTTATCCATTACTATCGGGACCCGTGGATACCCCACGGAAAAAGAAAAGTACTTTTCTCTCTCTCTTTTACTCCCTTCCTTCTACTTTTCCCTCCTCCCTTCCCACTTCAAGTTCTACACCTTTCCCCTCCCACTTCCCGCCTCTTCCTCCCCTTTCCCTTCCCCTCCCTTTCCACTTACCCACCCCCTTTTCCTTTTTGAGTCCTTTCTGTTTCTTTTCTCCATCTGTAAGCGCCATTTCACGCGCTTAGATTATTTGTGGCAATTCAAGGTAACTCGATTCACTATTTATTGGAATGCGGTCAAACTTGTTATCAATACAATATCAATGATAAATCAATAAAATAATAATCATAGCCACTGTCAAAATTCAATTCAGGTTCACTTAATTTCCTTACCACACGAAGACCCGTTATTTTCGTCATTACATGAGGACCCGTCATTTTCTTCACTACATGAGGGCCCGTCATTTTCCTCACTGCATGAGGACCCGTCGTTTTCCTTACCGCGCTGTTATGCCTACTGTTCAGTACCTCACCCTTTAAAGACCCATCACCTTTCTTGTTCGCCGGACGAATTCTTTTGCATTTTCCCCGGACCTCCGTGTGGTTATTTATTTTTTCATGCTTCCTCTTTTCATTTTCTCATTGCCTTCAAAGTGGAGTTGTGTCCCTTCATTTCAGACCAACTATCTCGCTCAGAAATATCTCATATATTCATCCACGACCCTTATTATCAGTTGACTGAGGCCATCGTTTTCTCCAGGGTACATACCTTGCATGGATGGCTGAAATATCTCATATATTCATCCACGACCCTTATTATCAGTTGACTGAGGCCATCGTTTTCTCCAGGGTACATACCTTGCATGGATGGCTGGTTACCTGGCGGTTTGGTTGAATGGTTTGACTCCCTTGCAGCTCGCTGTTCATAACACGGGACAGCCTCACTTGCTGGTGGAATGGCATTTTCAGATATCTCCATCTGTATGTGTGTGATAAGTCACGTCTGCTTGCGTGATTTTATGTTACAGTTATTTTTGAAAATCTAAAAGATACAAGGGTTCCCTCAGAGCTTTGACCCCAAATATGGTGAAAATAAATATCATTCTATAAGTGGATGGTAGGTTTAGCTCTGATCTCATGTTCACTATCCTTGGTGTTCTCACTGAGGATAATCCTCATAGCTTCATTTTGCACTACCTTCAAGCTATTTATTTCTGATTCCTTACACTACAACATGATAGTCTACAAATGACCTTATAAAAGCCAAGTAAAACAGTCGAGCAAGCTTAACACTGATGTCATGTTCTCTTCCGACAAGAACTTTCAACGGTTTCAATCTCTCCCAGAGTCTCTTCTTTACAGAAAGGACAGGTCTGCATCAGGTCTGCATCATTTACGTCCACCCCGAGATATTTATACTTATGACACAGCTCCTGGTCACCTATGTGAAAAGTGGGTAAGGGTATGATACAAGGGTGGAAGGAAGGCCATTGTTTTATCAGCGGAGATGACTAATCACACTCATGAGCCCTTGTTGTGGGTTTGTCGATAATTATTTGCATCCTCTCTTGTGATGATGCTCTGACACATATATCACCAACATAGCATATAATGGATTCACCATCCCCAAGTGGAATATCTGCCACCAGCTTGTGCATGAGGACACTGAACAGCATAGGACTGAGAACTCCTCCCTGTGACGTCCCAAGTTCAAAAGATTATGAAGTGGAACTTCTCACTCCCCTGAACAAGACCCTTGCAGATCTGTTCGAAAGATACATTCTAATCCAGCTCAATAATTTACCCTGGATACCAAAGCTTACTAATTGTTTTAGGATAACTTCTCTGTTTACCATGTCAAAACTGACTTAAGATCAAGAAAAACAGTGTGCTTCTCTAGATTAGAGCTTGAGAAATACTCTGCAAAGCAATGCTGTGTGCTACGTCCCGAGAGAAATCCGCACAGTCTATGAGATGATTTACCTTTGTAACCTGTAATTGAGTCTGTTCAAAATTATCCTTTATAGAACTTTGCATACACACGAGGTTAATGAAATTGGGCGGTATTTATCAGTGTTTGATTTCGGAATATGGATGATTAGACTGCGCGTCCAGGAACCAGGCAGAATACCTTATGACAAACGTAACCTGTACAGGTGCAGCACTTTACTAAGTAAGTAAATTAAGTTTATTTACCACCCAGGCTATCAGCTCAGGCGTGGGCAATCATGATTACAGTTTTACATACATCTGACACATTACAGTAGTCTGTGACTACTGTAATTGTACATGGTAATATAAAAACATGTCATACATCATACAAAAATAATACGTTGATTTGCTTTTGCCACTGTGTTTACATACGTGTTTTTGTTTACGGCAGTTTTTACTCCTCGCTAAACACTGCGTGTTATATCCGTAGACTTTCACTGCCATTCGATCTTTCCATCTGTCTCTTCTCTCCACGGCAACATTGGTCTTTCTTTGGCACTTAGCTCTCGCTTCACTGCTGATGAATCACGCTGCCTCTTTCTGTGACAACGGCTACTATATCCCTTCGCGTGTAAACTCCATTTCACGCGATCAGATTATTTGTGGCAATTCAAGGTGACTGACACCACTGCTTCACTATTTGTTGGAATGCGGTCAAACCTGTAATCGATAAAATATCAATCATAAACTAATACAATAATAATCATAGCCACTGTCACAATTCGATTCAGGTTCACTTACAAGTTTCTGCCAGTACTTTTAATATTACAACTACAGAAATAATACATTTTACTGTTTGCTAAGAGTGTCATTACATCACATTGCTTAAAGTAAACGACAATATACATGGGCACATATCTACATCTATACATAAATGTGTATGATACATACACATAGCGGGAACGGTCAAGGTCTTTAAGAGAAGTTCTCAGATCAGTCCTTATGTACGTGTTCTCAAGCTGGTATTCACTCTCAAACTGCTTTATAAACCAATGATAGCCACCCCTCGTGAAACGTCCTTCCTTCCCTATATACGTCAAAACTTAGGACATGGCAAAATTCAGCAATTATATCAACACGGAGGAACACGAGTATGGCATTATCCTTATCGCAATCCATGAAGAAACCGCCATCTGGAGCCCTAGAAAGGATGATATACGGGTGATGCTGATGCCAGCAGCCATGCCATACTGTTGCTGATGACAGCGGCTACAGATGATATATGCGTGATGCTAATGCCAGTAGCTACGCCATCTCCTCTTTGATATTTATGATGTCAATAAATTGTGTGCGTGTGTGTGTGTGTGTGTGTGTGTGTGTGTGTGTGTGTGTGTGTGTGTGTGTGTGTGTGTGTGTGTGTGTGTGTGTGTGTGTGTGTGTGTGTGCGTGTATGTATGTGTGGGTGTGTGAATTTGTGTGTGTGTGTGTATGTATGTGTGTGTGTGTGTGTGTGTGTGTGTGTGTGTGTGTGTGTGTGTGTGTGTGTATGTGTGGGTGTGTGAATTTTGTATGTGTGTGTGTGTGTGTGTGTGTGTGTGTGTGTGTGTGTACGTGATAAATTAGGTACGTATTTCATATTGTCAACATATGTTCGCTTATATGTATAATATAAACTAAAGTGCCTCGTATATTTACGTAAAAAACTTTAAATTAAGATAAAAGAAATGAGCATAGAAAATATTGTTGAATATGGAAGGAATACTAGATGACATTGCCTACTGGATCTTGATTATATAATGGGGATTTAAAGTACTTTGAAAGCCGTGTGTTTTGGAATGTGTTGAGTTCGTACTTATACCACAGTGCGTAAGTTAAAGATACTTGTACATATTAAATCGCCCAGATATATCCAGACTGACAATTCACAGAGTTATTTGATGTTAGCTTGAACTTTTTACGTAAGGAAGGTTGAATTTATATGAAGTCAGAGAGAAGCGAGTTAATCTCGGTGGTACAGAACATGTGCCTCGGAATTCCTCCTCATGTTGGATGAGCAGAGTCGTGAGATTAGTTTAAAATACGTCATTATTTATGAATATGTAATTCAGAAGCAATGTTTTATAGAGATTCACAAGTAGCATTATTTTTTTGATTTGCCAAGTAAGTGAATTTAGTGGTATGAAGTTTAACACAGCTGGCTTTGCTAGTCCTTTAACCTTGTTGCTTTGATGTAAGGAAACGTGGAAGTCAACAGTAAATGGAAAACATTTACAATGGAACCTTTACTAATCTGCCTATCAATAATCTGGTTCCTTTGGTGTGATTTCAATTTCCCACAGCCATGTAGTACATGGTAAAATTTGCTCATGATGGACAAAATAACCCTTTTCATCTATGGTACTATCTTCACAAGTTGATAATAAGAAAGTTGTGCAATACGTAAGACTTCAGTAAATTTACAGGAAAATGTAATGGCACTACAATAATTAGAGAGAAAAATTGCACTCTACTACATGAAATAATCTGTTTAGACTTAAACTAACATAAAAATAAGAAAATAAGTTTTGACAAATGCCGCATAGAGAGTAAGTCCAAGACTCTTGGGTGGTGGTCCAGGGGAGGAGCCCCAGATTAGGAAATACGGCAATTGGATTGGGATTAGAAAGGTAGTTGGTTTAGATGGTGATGTGCATGTTTTTCTCTGAAGTGGCTGGAGTAATAGGGGCATTATCTTAGAAGGATATGGTCACTTTGTAAACATTACTAATGCTTTTGTTTGTTATTTGCACTGGAAAATAAAAAGATTCTATTGTGGATAATTGAAAAAATTAATAATAATTGCAAATTTTCCCATAATACCCAGTTATGGCAACTTTTGTGATGTGGAGTTGGGATATTAGTTTTTCCATGAATGTGTCCTGTAAAGTCTCTGTCACTGGATCCAAACTTTTTTTTTATCCAATCAGCCACCCAACCTTGCATTTATTATTTTTTATTACTATTATTTACAGTATTATATGCATGGATCTGTTCACTTCCATCAAAATGACAGCATTCACCAGATACTCAGTCCCCCCAAAATTGTTCCTGGTTTCCCACCCAAAAACCATGGAGTCTTTCTCCACATGCTATTTGTTTAAATTTTTTTTTTTTTTTTTTATGATGTTATTCTTTGTCTGTGAAGATAATTTCATGTATCAGCCAGTGTAGTTTTCCCATCCCATAGTGTCATTAGATTGTTCTTATTTTAGTGAGATCATTATGTAACCTATTATTTGTGTATTGCACAAATTTCTTGTTGACTTTTTGCGAGAAATGCCATATATAAAGTTTCTGAAATGTTGGTATTCTATTTATTACAGGCAAAGTTTTAAGTACCATATCTCTATGAAACTGGAAATATTCTCGGTCTTCTTGTGTTGCAAATATGATTCTCATGGATATTCTTCACTTGTGTGTTTTTCCTCCCAAAAGGCCAGCTTTTGGTAAATATATTGCAACCATATATCACCTTACTCTATTATGTTCAAAATTGGACCATGAGGTAGACTAAAGAATAATTAATTGTCAAAATAAATAAAACAACTCTCTTAGGTTTATAAGATAACAAGGAGAAAGAAAATCACTCTTTTAGTCTGCAAACTTATGTTGTCACTACCAAGACCAGAATTGTTGGCATGGCCTCAGCCAAGCATATTTCCATGTATAATCTTTTTAGGCAAGAGAAAAGAGAGAAGTAATTGATCAATTTCTTGTCAGTTCAGTCTCAAAGTTGCTGAATATACCTGGGCGAGGTTTATTGACCTTTGCCAATATGCCAGTGCAGATGCCACAGTATTACTTATTGCAGTTATGTTTTGAATATTTACCATTTAGTTTATTAGAATTTCTTTTGCATTTATATTTTGATTCACTTCTGTTACAGACCAGATTTTACTGATGGTATTTTAAAAGTGTGGTATATTATTTGCTATCTTTATAATATTTAGCCATTTGTGAATTAGCTGGAAAATTGTATGACATTGCTAATAGTACCTTACAATCCATGATAATAGATATATAATGCTCATAACTACAAACAATTAGCAAAAACGGATTACTAGAATTTGGGAATATTCATGAATGAGTTTCATTGGATAATGAATTCATGTTCTTTCCCTTTTCCAGCTTCAAGAAACATACTAGTGAATCATGAGCTTCAGTGAGTGCAGGGAATTAATATCAGAAGGAGATACTGTTATTTTGTACATCAATGTTTCACAGATCTATGCTCTGGAGGTAAGTGTGATTAATATGAATCCAATATTTTATATCAGTACATATTTATCTATTAATTTTTGTTTTTACATTTGGGAGAATGTTTGATTACCCTTTTCTTTTTGAAAAAAATAAGACCATACTGATTAATGACCTTTAATCCATTGTATATTCCAGGTAACACCAAAAGTGTCCAATAAGCATGGTCAACTGGTTGACAATGTCTTCCAAACTAAATATGGCTCTCTGAAGGTTACTGATCTAATTGGTAAAAAGTTTGGATCCAAAGTGAGCTTGTCAAAGGGTTGGGCACATGTACTGTACCCAACACCAGAATTATGGACTATCACTCTGCCTCATCGTACACAGATTCTCTACACCCCAGACATATCCATGGTAAAACTGTAAAATGTTTTTTAGGAATGAGAATAATTGACAGTTATAAATCAAATGCATATATAGGGATCTTAAGTATATAGTCATTATAAATCTGTAGTTGTTATAAAACATAAGAATGAGGTTTAAGGTTTGAGTAATGAACACTAGAACAAATAGGAAGTGTAATGACAATCAATTCAGTTATGATATGATATTTATATTAGAACATGTACTAAAAGTAGGAACTGTCAAGAAGAGAGTAATATTGTTATTGATATGATTAATATTTTTGTACTTCAGGTTTTAACACAGCTGGAAGTTGGCCCTGGCTCAGTTGTATGTGAAGCTGGTACAGGGAGTGGATCACTGTCTCATGCTTTGTTAAGAGCTGTTGGTCCAACAGGAAAATTGCATACTTGTGACTTTCACAAAGAAAGAGTTCAGGTAATATGCCTCAAAAAATCAAGATTTAAATACATGCTTGACAAAATTAGATGTTACTTTTATTTGAAAATTTGTGGTGAGCTATTTTATATCTTCCAACTTTGTAGTACTGTAATGATAATTTTAATAGGAACTAAACTTTCTCTTAAAATTTGTTTTAATAGGTTGCTCTTGAAGAGTTTACTCGCCATGGCTTTGGTGATCGTGTGACAGTGACACATCGAGATGTTTGTGCCCAAGGCTTGGGAATTGAAGGAGAAGCAGATGCAGTCTTTCTAGATCTACCTAAACCATGGGAAGCAATTCCTCATGGTGTGAGAGCAATCAAAAATGCTGGTGGCAGGATATGTTCATTCTCTCCATGTATAGAACAAGTAAGCTGCATTAATTGTTTGTGGTTTGATAAATGATCAGTATATATATCTATAAACAGATGTAAAGTAGTGACATAGAAAGTAAAAGACTTCAGAAAAGGAGAGAGCTTTGCTGTCCAATTTGGTGAATAACTGTGTATATATATCTTTTGCAGGTGAGCAGAACATGTGAACTTATGAAATCAATAGGACTAAGAGAAGTAACAACTTTAGAATGTTTAGCTCGAGAATTCCAAGTTAAAACTATTTCACTCCCTGTTATCTCTAGAACAAAAAAGGTAGATATGGATTTGGTTGTTGTAGCTGCCATGTATATTTGTAGTCTCAAGACCAATGAATCTGATATACTGTATATTGTAATGCCAAATTATAATTATATGTTTTAATATCTTTCCTGCCATGCTGTTCCAATGTCCTTGCATTTGGAATGCATGTCATATGTGGGATTTATATTTTCTCACAGATTTTGAATAGCAGTGTATTCAATCACTGTATATACATATATGTACATAAACTATTTCTATATCCTCCAATCTACAGAAAATTGAAGTCCAAGATCCTGATGTTGCTCAGGATGAACCAGAAGTCATAAAGAAACAAAAGATTGATAATGATAATGAAGAGGAAGAAGCTTCAGACGCCAGTGACAAATTTGAAAATAATCATGAAGAAATACCAACAGAAAAAGAGAACAACCAGGCCAAAATTGAATCCGTACAAAAAATTAATGATATCAAATTCCGCACTGGTGTTACACAACTGAAGATGCCAGGACACACTGGGTTCCTTACATTTGCAACTATTCCACCTGACTTAAAAAGACCTGAAATCATTAATAACCCTTGTGATTCTGCTGAGTAAGAACAGCTATTAAAGTTTTTCTTTTCTTTAAAATGCATTTTATTTACCACTTCATAGAAAAGTGTATGGGTAATTAATGTAATAAAGAAACTTGAAAGCTATAGCAAATTACATTACATTATACTTATTCTTATACCCCTGTCCATTGTAAGTAAATGACAAGTGATGAGAAGTAAAAGGTGATAAAAAAAAGCTATATGAACTGAATGGAAGAACCTTACTTAAAAGAATTTACACTAAATTTGTCTGTAGCTATGAAATGTCTGCTCCATACTATTGATAATGAAAATAGTATTACTGTTATTTGTATCCCCCCCCCCCCCAGTTCCTTATCCTTCACTTGATCTAACCCCTATACATTACCT